>NC_141329.1:10064443-10219443 GCF_037954235.1 Aulostomus chinensis
TGTTATTCATACCCCTTAGCACCATTTCTCAATGCCAGGATTGATATATTGCATTTATAAAACCATTTCCCATTACTAAAATCTTAAATTTATTGATGCATATCAATTTAAATCAACATATTCATAAAGTATTGTTCTCACAAATAAATAGTCCCCCCTGCCAGTATGCAAATGGTGGCAGTTGATTTGTTGTTACAACGTTCTCAATAGAAGGATTACGGACCACAAGTGCTCATAACCGGACTGGACCAATCATCTGAGCTGGACATCCCACGGAACTCTGTTTGGCGACAAAGAATAATGTGACGTAGGGCTGGCTATTGCCAATGCCTCATGATATGATACGTGTCACGATAGTTGGGTCACAATACGACAGTATCACGACATACCGATATATTCTGATGTTCAACATAGCTCACTGAAAAGGTAAAACCAGAGCTGGAAATACAAGTTGCTGTGTATATGTACTTTAAATATCAAACATCTGCTTTAAAGTTCCCAGGGGTTTTAAATGTATCTGCCATACTGACGTTTTGCAGGCTGGTTCCTTGATTGCCTAACTCACAGCTACAGAAAATGCAATGCCGCATAGTAGCTGTACTCCAACACCCATACTGGAAGCAGTAGTGCAGAGTCATATTTAAAATCCTTTATAAACATGAATTACTGTTTGATAATAAATAATGTGACGCTACCATGGTTTAGCGGATAGAGGAAGCTAATGAGTTTATGAGCTAATGGTCAGTGTGCAGTTTACGACAACAAGCAAATGCAACCACCTCGACACACAACTCTGTGTCATCAAACTGGCCTCTGTAGGAACTGGATGCCTCACCGCCAGCAGGAACAAGCATTCCTGAAGCCCGCAGTGCACATCCCTGAGAGTCGAGGCAGAGTAGCCTGAGGACATCAGAGGAACATATTTTCTCCATAAAATATGATCCAACTTCCCTAAATAATAGTATTTTTCTAGCATAATCCTTGAGGCCCCACACCTAGACACACTCCACTCCTGCAGCCATAAGGCCCTCTACTGCCATGGAGTGTGTCAACAGGTGAAATATCAGCCCACTACGTGTGCACTTCCAGGAGGAGACTGTCTGAAACTATATATTAAAACATTCATTTCATCTGTCATCTCTCTATGGCAGTAGGCTTCTGACCCGGACTTCCAGTTGGGCTGTTTGGAACACCAATTAAAGTTCTGAGAGTGAAACTAATTCATCACAGCTACAAAGCGTACCATGATGAGCAATTTAAATAAGATATCATGACAATGATGGAAAAGGGTTTGACAAACTCTGGATCGGGGTTAGTCCAGGGTCAGTTGGTGAAAAGACATAGATGTCAGACTAAAGAGTAATTTTAGGGTGTGTGTGGGATCAAAGAGTGTCAAGGTTGTTCTCAGGAAGTGGGGACTGACAAAGATGGGTGTGTGTGTGTGTGTGAGACAGAGAGAGAGAGAGATGAAGTGAGGTGTCCTGTCCTCCTCCAAGGGCCTGTAACTCAGAGTTTTCATCAGTCACCCCCCCTCTCACCCTGCTTCTACCACACCTCTCAATCACACAAGCTGCCAGTTGTTGCCTCTCCTCCCTCTGCTCCTTCAAAGTCTGGGGTTCTTATAAAGTGTTTCATGTTTCTGTCTGTCCAGCCTTGTCCTCATCTTGTGACCAAATGTGGCAGTTGGAGTTCATATAGTAGCGGTGATTCATGAGTTCTGCTGTCCAACAATGTCCTATCAAAAACAAATCTCCCACCCCCAGCTCCTCATTTCTTTAAAAGACCTCAACAAATGACCCCTTGTGAAGAACCCCTACACAAACTTTGCATATGCCTCCGCCTATGTGCCTTACTAATTCATTAACTGGCCAGAACGAGTGATTCACAGCGCTTGGTTGAGTTGCAGTTATCTTGACCTTTGACCACTACTTTTTTTTCTCTTTCGTTCTCAAATCCCAGTGGATATTTGTGCCAATATTTTAGAAGTTCCTATTGTTGGGAAATGCTAAAGGCAGAAAGGAGCAGTTTGAATGAATGATTGAATAATATTTGTGACAGGTGACTGTCATTTTTGAGCAACGAAATCTCAGTGGATTTTTTTGGTGAATGTGTATAAGTACACTTGAGGTGTTCCAGTGTTGTTGCATCAACAAAAAAACCAAAAAAACATACGGGCATAGAAATTATCTGGCTTTGCGCAAAGGAATGTAAAAATAGAACCGTTCTTGTCGGATGAACCTTAATGCCGATGCTATGGGAGTGCTTGTGAAACAAAGGCATCTGTTTCCTTATAAACATCTAAGAGGATAGCCTCCTTCTATTTTTTATGGCTCAATCAACATATGTTCTGAGGGTTATGAGTAAATGCGAAAAGATGCCATTTTACCAATTCTCTGGTCTTGTTCTACCATCGTTTGAACTGCAGAAATCTGGCCCGCTACCCCTTAGCACAACACAAATTGTCTCCAAACCCTCAGCGTGAGCCAACTACCGAATATTAGCCAGAAATGTTGTCTTGCTGAGCTCTTTTGCTATCCTTGAACAAAACGCCAGCAGGGAGGGCTGAGAGGACTTCAGTGTAACATTAGAAGCGGCTGTTTTTCATTTGCATCCCGAGTGAAGTATGAAGCAAGAGAGAGGCAGAAAGGATGTGGATGAAGAGATGTTTTGAAAGATCTTGTTTGGATGGAAGGAGATGTAAGGATATGGAGTTATCCTCCAGAGTTGGTGTTTGCTCGTTTGAAGACATCCTTGGCTCTCAAAGCTCTCACAGACATGTTCTTCATAACACATTTAGCGGAGTGTTGATGTGAGGCCAGCAGCAAACACACTCCCAAATAGTTGAGGACATGTTTAAAAAAAAAAACTAAAAAAAAAAGTTTGAATATCAGGTTTCGGATTAGCATGAGCAAACAGCCGTGTGTTATGTCTAGGTGCACTCTGTCTGTGAATCCCTCCAACGTGCTTTGAAATGAACACTGCGGTCGTGTTCACGCCGCAGACGTCATGTTCCCTGCCATCAGATTGTGATAACTGTTTACATTCTATTTAAATGTAACTTATATTCCATTTCAGTGAAAGCCCTCAGCACTATGGAAAAGCTGTGCCGTATGTAGCAACACTAACAAGGGACGTCACATCCTATATTTGCAGATTTGTAATGTAACTCACTTGTGGTACAAGCTGGTATAATGTCACTCTACAGCAACTTGCAATGTTTTCCACTACAGAACAAAACATCTATAACTTCAATAATGATGTAAGCAATCACAATAATGAACGATAGCATTATTGAGCGGTGGTGGAGAGCGTGCGTCATCGGCATCTCTCTCTCTCTCTCTCCCCTCACAGCTCCTGCAGACCATTGTTGCCTCCATCACAGCAGACCGGCTGTTGGCGGGTGTTTCTGGAGTTCAGTGAAGAATAACAGTCACCGGCAGGATTGAACAGAAATTCAGCTGAATTCTGATTGCTGTTCGGCAGATCCTCTGTTATTCTCTGCTTGGGTACAGAAGTGTTTTGGGTTTTTTTTTTAACTCCAACAGATGCATGCTAACATGCTGACCGTAACTTAAATGCTTTTTTTTAAATTGCGGATATAGCTCTTATTGCATTGTTGTCATGTTTAGTCAAGTGTGTAAACATTTTCTGTGCGAGTATATGGACGAGTAGACAGGAGTGTGTGACCCCTGTCACGGTTGAAATCTTTCCCCTCCACCTTTTACTTGCAACAATACCTGAGGAAACTCTTGTCTCCGCCCATTTGCCCTCAGGCTTCTGGTGTCTGGGTCATTCATTACCTATCAGTAGCTGCCAATCACATCACTCCTCCCCTTAACTGTCACTCCTTTTTCTTTTTAACAGGCCCTCTTTTGTTTCATCATTTTCATATTGTGTGATTACTGTTGTTTTTCAATTACACGGCCGTTTCTTTACCGTAATCAATTTGCACTACACGGCCATTACTTATTAGGTTGCCTCAGTTGCACTGGTCTTGAAATTCAATAATCATTTTCGTTCCTTTCTGCTTGATAATTGAGGCAGTGGAGTGTGTAAGTGTGTTTTTCTTTTCAGTCAACTCTATCTGTATGCCTCTCCTGTGTGTGTGTGTGTGTGTGTGTGTGTGTGTGTGTGTGTGTGTGTGTGTGTGTGTGTAAGTGCGTGTGCGTGCCTGTGTTTGTGTGTTGCGCAACCACAACCGTGCACAGTCAGAACATCACTACCACATTACTACAATAATTACACTTGATAAAAACATGACAGAGCTTACACTCACACACACACACACACACACACACACACACACACACACACACACACACACACACACACACACACACACACACAGCAAAACCACCGAAGTGAAACGTACAAAAGAACACACTGTCTCTGTTTCCCTCCAGCATTTTCATTAAAAGCCAGAACTCCAGAATGTCGTGAAAACGACACACGGGTCGTCCCAGTATTTACCGTCCAATGAATTATGTTTTCATGCTGAAAACACAACACCAATAAATCATACTTTTCACTTTTAATGCAGGATCCGGTGACAAAATATGACAAAGTTTAATACTGGGTTTTCATTTCCTAATGGTTTAGGCATTACCTCTCTCATTCATTCCTTTTTTTTCTTCCTTGTCAGCTTCTATAACTGTCCTCATCCATCCTGTGCTCCTTTCTCCTGCCGGCACCTCCTGGATTTCCTGCCAACATTACTTCTTCTACCTTTTTCCCTCCTCTTTGTCCTCTGCTTTCTTTCTTTCTCCTGCACCCCCCCATCCACCCTCTCATTGGGAATAGGAGGTAATTTAGAGCGATGTAGGTTAATGACAGCAGAGACTTGTGTTGGCTACAGTGGCCCGGTGTCTGGGAACATGCCAGGAATCAAGAATAGGGCATCTGACATCTTCTCCTTATACTCTGATGAGCTCTGAGCAACCTAAATTATCCGGTTTTACTTATAAACCTGGAGTGAGCACTTTTAACTGTCCTATTTCCAAAAGTTCTGTGGCAAAGAAAGAGTTGACACCTGCCTGATACCACAACAGGGTGTGACGGGCCCTTAAGCTTGCTCTATAGGTGACTCCCATCCAAAGGGTTCTCAGCAGGAGCGACTAGCCGGCCCATCTGTCGGTACAGTGTATGAGAGGACATTAATCAGACAGCTCTTGACCATAACAGATCCCCCTCTCAGACAGCCCAAACATCCCTATGTTCTCACAGTTATTTGTCAATGTCCAACCCGCTCTGCAGGGACAGCACAAAACCCTCCTTTGTCTTATTAGCTCTTTAAGACGCCCTGGCGATTAAAGATCTCCCCGGTGGCAGCAGAGGAGGCAATGGCTGTAGCATCACCCGCTGAGATGTGACAAGCTACTGTTTACTAAAACTCTTCCCCCACCTCCGTCATCTTTGCTTTCTTTGCCTGCAATTCTCCCACACACAAAGGGAGGCTGCTGGGAGCAATGGGGAAGCCCTAAGGCAAACAGAGGCCCAGGCAGAGGACAGGACAGAGGGCCATTGATGGCCAGCGTATTGACAGGGACGCTGAAAGACACCTTCCACTGGAGGGACAGGAAAAGAAAGAGGCAGAGACAGGAAACTGCATGGGGATTAATTCACTGAAGTCTAAGTTAGGACACTTGCTTTTTTGAGACATGCAAAAAACACAAAGTTTCTGGGAACGAAGTGATCATCAGTTTAGGGGGAAGTTAAAGCTAAATTTAGCCTCTTAAAGCCTGCCTAAATCTCACAGGCTCAGTTTCATCTCGGCTATATTAGTATGGAGAGAAAAAAGCTAAACGAAGCAAGCCAATCAGCAGAGTATGGGGAGTTGTTCAGATGGTGCTGAGATTTGCCAGCTTTACAAACTCATAATGGTTTTGATCAGTGATTTTATGAGTACAATTTGTTCTGATAATTATTGTATGTTAAGGAAGCCGAGAAACGGGAATGTTCCATGTCGGATATGCACCACTTCCCCAGTAAGAGCATTCACAACAGAACAACAAACAAGCAAAATGAAATGCTTTGTTAGACCCGAGTAACTTTTGTCCTATAACTGTTGTAAAAATTACCCCCTTTTTATTTTTTTTCTGTTCGACGGGAACTTTTTTCAGATTTGGCATAAATGACCACTGGGACTGAAATCTAAGTATCTTTAATAGTTAGAGCCGAAAGTCACCTCAACAAAATCCACTGCTGTCAGAATACAGAAAAGGGATTGATCTTCATCAGCCATGTAAACCTTCAGAGGGATGATGAAGAGTTTAGCAGCTCAATATCTCTGGTCAGTTTGATAGTTATGTAAAGTAATGTGAAGAAGCTAGAAAACAAAAAGGGCGACATTATTCGACAACCCTATCAACATTAAGTTTCCAGCGGGACAATTCACCTTCCCTCCCCAGAGGTTTCCCACTTCCAAGAAACTCATGAACACACTATAGGGAATGGAGAGGACGACCGGTGAGAGGATGGAGGTAGAATTTTATAACTTGGAGGTACCACTCAGCACAGCAGGTTACAGTATTAAAGGAATAGCTCTATTATCAATTTTACAAAGGCTTTTTCTGCTATGAAAGAGGGGAAGGGCTGGTTCAAGTTACAACAAAGGACACTTGCCAGTGGCAAGTCTGAAACGAAGCCAACTAAAAAACAACTTTATTGAACCTCTGTGTGTAATGTAATATACATTTATGACTGTGAGCCACAACACACAGAGCTTCACAGTTTGGAAGGTGGATGAGTAATCTAGAATAAATATCTGTAACACCCCCCTCCCCAACACACACACACACACACACACACACACACACACACACACACAAACTTTTTTTTTTTTTCCGCCGTTTGATAGTTTTCACCGAGAGCAATATCTGCGCCTTCTCTGTTTTTCACCGGAGGCAAATTCAAATCGTATTATCTGTTCAGCAATTAGCAGCCAATCTGCTCATTATCAAGACAATTATCCTGCAATAATAGCATGCGTAATCAATCTCATTTTATCAATTATTACCGTTTAAGGAGGTGAGTGCCAGATAATGATGCAGTAATTTGAAGTGAGAAAGAGTTGGAGAGATAAGAACTAAGTTGTTTAGACTGACGATGATGATGGCGTGCACTCTGGGATTGAGTGCTCATGTGTGTTTGTTGCACCAGCTCACTGGGCCGTGTGTTCTCATGCTAACTTATGGGAATGTGTGTGCACTTTTCTATGCTTGTAAAAAAAGTCGGTGTGTCTGAATGTCTATGTGAAGTTGAGCGTGGGGAGATGAATGGGTGCCTGTGAAGCGGCAGGAGCGTGTGTGTGTGTGTGTGTGTGTGTGTGTGTGGTTGTGAGTGTTGTGCTTGTGGTGGCAGCTGCTCTGAGTGCAACATTGTCCTCTGGAGATAAGAGGACGGAGCCGCGGTCACAACTGTAAGACTTATCAAAAGGGAGCATGCACCATTACACAGCTATTCTGACAGCACAGAACCCACCATTACACACACAAACACCCCCCCCCCCAAAAAAAACCACACACACGCACGCACACACACGCACGCACACACGCACGCACACACACACACGCACACACACATACACAGCCCATATGGATGCATGCTTGAATAGATTTGTATGAGACTATTTCTATATGCGTTCACAAACCATATGGACACAAGCAGAAACAGACACAAACGCTTGTGAACACATGAACAGTTATAGTACACACACTCACAAAAACACACACCACAATAGCAGACACCCCCTAATTTTGGTTTCTCTCAGCACATGCATGCACACTTTCCTTGCCATTGCCCATGGATGCCCAGCCAGGATGCCCTGAAGGATGCACGGAGGGCAGGGTATCATTTTCGAAGGGGGGGGACCCATTGGCCCGTGCAGCCCTCGCCCCGCAGGGCAGGGTATGTGTGTGTCACGATGAGGAGGAGAGGGTGGGGTTGTGGGAGCATTAATTACCTGTGTGCTTCTCCTGCTGCGGGAGGAACAAAGGTCGCCCCCACCAAGGGGCTAATTATTAGGAAAAGAGCTTTTTAATTTACCGCTGTCTGCTGCCATTCCAGCGAGGAAGGGAACCATGTCATTGTGTGCCGCAGCCTGTGCATGTGGGAGCTGGGCCACTAAAATGGCACACCCAGCCTGCACAGGTGGCCCTCCATATGACCCCACGACCCTTAAAGACATACACACTTTATCTGGAGGACTATTGTTTCTGTGTCCCTACAGCTGTCAATCACCTGGGTTGGATTAAGTAACAGAGACCTCAGCCTGGTCAGATGATGATGGGCTGTTTGGTAGGAAATGGACTGATTGTGTATTGTAGAGTGTGCATATCCATATTAGGTCTCATTGAGAGGAAATGAATATATATGAGTATATCTATTAAGTTTTAGTACTGTACATTTTCAGGAAGTGCACTGTAATCATTTTGTTTATTGATAAGTCAAACTGGGCTGCACGGTGGTGCAGTGGTCAGCACTGTGGCCTCACACCAAGAAGGTTCCGGGTTCGAGTCCCGGCTCGGGCGCGGGATCTTTCTGTGTGGAGTCTCCATGTTCTCCCTGTGCCTGCGTGGGTTCTCTCCAGGTACTCCGGCTTCCTCCCACAGTCCAAAGACATCAAGAGGGGACGAGGCTGATTGATACTCTAAATTGACCGTAGGTGTGACTGTGAGTGTGAAAGGTTGTCTGTCTCTATGTGTTGGCCCTGCGATGGACTGGCGACCTGTCCAGGGTGAACCCTGCCTCTCGCCCGTAGATGCTGGGATAGGCTCCAGCCCCCCGTGACCTTTACTAGTAAGGAATAAGCGGAAGATGACGATGGATGGATGGATAAGTCAAACTATGTTAAAAATGATGAGATAAGACAAAAAAAGATATTATCCTTTAATAAATGACAAAGGCTCATGCATTTGCTTGAAATGCTGGATGCAATTTAAAAGGATAACAACATATTTTCTGTACCAAGCGCTTCATAATTAAAAAATTAAGGCATTTAGCCTCTAAATCACTTAAATCATGTAATTATTTCTTCACGAAAAAAATATGGAAATGAAATGTATAGTCTTGTTTTCACACATTAAAGCGATAGTGTGGAACATTTTGTTAGACTCCTCCAACCCTCACTCTTGTCTTACTGTTGTGGCATTGTGAAAGGGTGGATTAATTGTTTTGATCATCAGACACCCTCACCTATAAAATCCCTCATTTCTTTAACAGAATTTCACCTATTCGGTCTGATAACATTTGGAAAGTCTAGAGGAGCTGCACAACTAAATTCACATTCAGCCACATTCAAGTCAGTGGAAGGCTAACAGGAAGTAGCCGCCCCGACTGACGGAATCCTCTGGAACGTATCTTCTTGTCAACACTGGAATATTGCCACAAACTCAACACTCCACATCCATTTAAATGAAAATGTACCACAGATTTAACTTTTATTTTCAATGGATTATATACTTATTGACCATTCTAAAAGTTTCATCAGATGAATTGTCAAATATATACATAGCAGTTTCCTCACCTGTGAATGACAGCTAAAAACTAAGGTCCCATGATTTTTGTCTTTCCATGAAACAGAAATAGTGGAAGTAGTTTTTCCCTATCAGAGATTAAGATCATTTGTTCACAATGCAAAGTCTATATCCCAGAGAGAAGGAGTTGAGTATATAGTTTCTGGATCGTTCAGTCTCCAGCTTGGCATTCAGAGGCAATGATAACTGAAGTCACAACTCATTTTTCATTTCTGAAACTACAGTTGACACAACCATCTGCTGCATTACTTCTTTTCACTGGAGAAAGTTCTGAGATTACTGCAATGCAATACTAAGTCTGTTACCATCCGGCATTGATGCTTGAGCTCATGCAGACTGGCAAATGCACACACACACACACACACACACACACACACACACACACACACACACACACACACACACACACACACACACACACACACACGCATACACATTCCACCCCAATGCTTCACCAGTCTTTTTAACATGCGCCACCACAGCTGCACCCATACAGCAGATGGAGACGGGCGGATCTGTGGATTTTTCAATCAGCGTCAGCGCTATGAGCTTCTCCTCTGTCTGAGATATTCTGTCAGGTTGCTCCCTGCCTCCCACTCTACTCCCAACCACGCACCTGCACCCACTGCTCAATGCACCCCACTGCTCAATGCACCACACTGGCCCGCAAACCAGCATGGGATCCCACTTTCATGGCACCCAATGATCTCTCAATTTGAGGGGAAGTAATCCATTTAGCTTGTGCATGAGGCTTTTATCAGAACTCCCAACAGCTCGGCCCCTCACCCGCTCCCGCCCTCATTGCTTATGATTTTGCAGCCGTGGGCTTAAGAGGCATCAGGACTGAAATGATCAGCGCACGGCTGGTTTAGTCCTTTCAGTCAGGTTTATGAATACTCCAGGTCATTTTATGTTACATGCTCCAACATCTGCTGGATTGGATTGTTATTGTTGGAGTGTAAAATCTGCTCCAAATATGATATTTAAATTAGGGGAATTGTTTGAGCGTGATCACATTTCACATTTTTTGTTTGCCCACACTGTGAGACGTCGGTTCCCAGACATCCGGGTGTTTTGCTTTAGACCTGCAGTATGTCTCCTTAATTTCCTTTTCATTAATTTAATAACAAGGAACGGCGCCACAACATTACCTTCAAAATGTACATGATTGTTAGAAAAATGACACAGTTTTCTGATCTGACATATCAAGAGAGAAGTTTTGGATAAGCTTAGGCGCCAAAAAAAAGGGTTAATTACAAATCCCAACATTGGAACATATGATCATGCATTTGTTTAAGAAACTTTCCCAGATAAATTCCAGATATTTGACAGGTATAATTAAAAGTGATGGTTGTAATTCCTAGGAGTAATTATTTCAAAACAGACCTCTGAAATCTCCTCTGAGACCAGCGCGACTGTTTGGCCCCAGCCTCTGCAGCGAAACTAACCGGCTAAAGGTGTCGAGCTTAGAGGTCACATCTCACACCGAGTACAATAAGAAATCCTCACACACACACACACACACACACACACACACACACACACACACACACAGACAATCTGAAGATGGGCAACTGTTGCCATGGGAACAACCTGCCAAATCCTGTGAGTGAGATATATTTAAATGTAAATCCACCCCTCCCCTCTCCTCTCCTCTCTTAAACCCCCAGCAAAAATCCAGATTCATTTCAGACACCCCGTTACTCTCTCCCTTGGTCCCGTTCTCCCCTGTCTCGGTGCGTTTGGCTATGGTTCATCGCTCTGCAAAGATGCCACAGACCAGAGGTTTTTAAGCAGATTATCAAACCCGTAGTGAAAAGCTGGTGGGGGGCCTGTGGAAACTAATAAACACACTCCCAAAAAAAAGAATCAAACAAAGATATCAGGAGAGGGAGTGAAAATGGGAGGCGATGATTTAATTCAAATTGTCAAGTTCCTGCTTGAAGCGGAGACGAGTCTAAACTGGCTTTAATGTGGATTTACTGAATGATACTGAGCCGTATTTAGGAGGAGGCTGGGAGTGAACGCCGGGGCAGGGGGAAACGGTCGGGGCTCACAGATTTGGCTGAGGTTATGTTAGACAGCCTGAATGGCAAATTAAAGTTGATGTTTTTCCTCTCCATTTCTTCCATTAAAGTCAGAGAGCCATAGAGCTGTTAGGGTCTGATGTCGAGGGGGAAAACCTGCAGAGGAAAATTGCAAATGACAAAATGTTCCTCCTTGCTGGAAAAAAAGGTCTCATTTGGACTAAACGCAAGCGTAGTAGGCATGCTGTTGATCCAGCTGTGCATTTCATACATTTGTCGAGTTTGTTCCTCACCTGAAGGGTAATGTCTGGATGCAATAGCAGCAAAACTGGCTTTCCATACCATCGGGAGCCTAAAAGATTCATTATTAGTTTTTAGTCTGAATCTGAATAAGTCCTCTGCCGAAGAGGTCATGTTTTCTTTGCCCTTGGGTGGTTTGTTTGCTTGCTTTTGAAGATTATTACCAAGCTGAGTTTTATGAAACTTCAGGGAGGAGTAAAACATTTGCCAAAGAAGAATTTGAAATACCAGGGACTTTTTTTGGACTTTCTTAAACATTGAAAAAGGAGTTTTCTGGAGAGACATTCAAGCATCTTTACTGCGATAATATTGATCGATGAATTGATTTAGCGCAGACCTTGATTAGGTTAAGGAGCAAAATGTAAGTGGATGGAATCTGAAGAAGAGTTTGCTTTTGACCTTGGCAGAGATCCAAGTGTTGCACATTTGATGGTTCTAGCTAGCCAGTTTTGACATTTGATTGACTTTAGACTGGCAGCGATAACAACTGACCAACAGTTTGCAAGAGTTTGTCGTTCATACTTTACTGAAATGGAGCCATGTGAGGTAAAAAGGTGGATACCTGTAAGAAAGTCATCTTTCCACCCCTGAAGTTAGTCTGAACAGTTTGTTTTCCTGTAGAGGAAACAATTACCAACATTGGATGAAGGTGACATTCTAGCTGGACCTCAATCAGGGACACTACACACCGGTTTAGGATGGTGTATTTTGGTGCAATCACAGTCCAAATTTCTGATGAATCTACACCCACCTCCACAGAACACTGTGTTAGCTGTGTGTGTGTGTGTGTGTGTGTGTGGGCTGGGACGGAGGTTATCTCCTCTCCAGTCTCTTGAGAGTTTTCCTCTCCAGTTTTTCTTCTTACTTGGCAAAGTAAACATAAGTGGAGGCTTGACCTGGAATGCTCTGTTCAGTGATAAGTCTGCCAGTTTTGACTCATCCTCTAACTTATACGCATCTAGTCCCGATGCAAGTCGGCAGCTTTATGAAGGTAACGCATTGGCCTGTAGCAATGTAGGTCATTCTATCTCTGTCGTAACTGCATTAAAAAACATTTCCTTTTCGCTTTCCACGTTCAAGATATCCTTGATGTTCACCAGCACCATGTACAAGTGAGTCGTGGTTCACGTCACCTGCTGGAAATGAGACAAAGTCAGAAATCACAGAGAAATTCAGGGGCTTATTCTCACTGGTCAGTTTAACACTGTCTCTTTTCACTTCCTTCAATAGCTACATGATTATTTTACACAGTATTCTATAACTGTCTGATTGTCATGGACCCTAACTTAGGAATTTATGCGTAATCAAGACTTCATAAGTGTCTCCTCTCTCTGAAAACTGCGTAAAACCTGAACGTGTCCCGCTACATAATAGTAATAATAATAACAGAACTGAGATAGCGAAATAGTTTATCACTGTCCCATGTCATTATGCAGATAGCTACTACAAATTGCAACGGGGGGTTAAGACAAGTGAGGTCAATTGAAGCTTCTCCTCTGAAGCTCCGGTGCTTGGTTCATTTTTTGGCCCCTGGTCTGGCAGATGCTCATCTTAACTTAAATCTCTTTCTCTCCCCAGCAGTTCTTGACTGCTGCGCTCCTCGTGTGGTGTGTATGTTGACCACGTATGTTCCGGCAGTTACTACACGCCTCTTACAGTAATCCCCCCTCAGCAGGAGCAGTGGTAGCCTTGAGTAGACACTGATAACTTGCCCCATTAACGTTGGCCTCCACCATGTTCCTTCGGGAGAACACAGTATGGAGGATGATCCTTCTTGTTTTACTAGCTCTACCGCCTACAGCCTCGCTCTTTAGTGTTTATCTATATATTTTAGTCTGACAGAAGGAAGAAATTAATCAGCAAGTGCTCTCAGTAGCGCGGTGAAAATGCGCTGCTTGTGACTAATGATAGTTTGAGGTTAATTTGTACACCTCCAAATGTGTCTCTTGTGGAATGAGAATGTGGCTGTGTGTGTGCGTGCGTGTGTGTAAACACACTTGCTTATGTTACATTTACTGCACTCCCCTAAGTGCTGTTCTTATGGTGGTTTCAATGAATCACTTAGCGAACAGTTACAGCTGCTTTAGCGCATATAAATAGATACTCTAGCATGTTTTACATTTTAATAAGCACCATTTAGCGTTCTTTTACCACCACACACTCATGTGAAAGCACGTAAGGACCCTTATACTCTTCGCTGTATTATGTGTACAGTCTTGAGGATCAAGCTTTTCTTTTTTTTTTTAAGCTCCATGACTCAGCGGATGAGTATAAATAGTGTGATTCAGAAAATGAGACCTACATTACTATGCTGAAGTGTCAGTTAATTCCCTTGATTCACAAATTTGACAGAAAGAATGAACTGAAAATGAGCGTCAAGAGATGATAATAATATACATTAATTGTATGGCACTTTTCATACATAAATTGCAGCTCAAAGTTGTTTACATCAGAGAGGAAGCTCAACATCAGTAAAAATGTAGCTGTGAAGCAGGCTTGGGATGACTTTTATTGCCCTATCTAATGATTTTAATGTTCTTTTCAACATGTTTTGAATGTGCTTGTCCAACTAAATTTCAACAGGAAAGCAAATAAGCACATTTCCAAGCATTTCTTACGTTTCTTTACTACTATGTTTTTGCTTATGTGTGTTTGGATTTTTAATAATGGAGTTGGAACTAAAACCCCAAACAATAGATTGGCATTTGTCCTTGAAATAAACTAGATTTACGGGGGCAGACACCGGCAACCAGTGTGACACACCGCTGAGCTCATTATTCCGGCAAACAGCCATTTAATAAGCATAAATCTGCATACGAGTTTATGGAAACTTTAGCAGATATGACCTCATCGTATATTACCTTTCCTGGAGCGCCCGACAAGATGTAGTCAGCTCAATTAAATCACAGTACGTTTAACTCTGTAATTATAAGCATCAGATGGTCCCCATGCGATCTTGAATGGTACAGTTGGATGCTGTATGTAGCGCTGAGCAATGACGCATTACCGTTGTACCGAAAAGTCAAACTGAGTGCATCCATGACAGAATTTAAGAGGATCAAGTGTAATGAGAGACACAGAATGACAGACATGTAAACATGGAGGCCACTTATTTTCACAAACAAAGAAAAGACATTTGAGAAATTATACCTTATGAATGATTTGATTTTCCCCTCAGAACAACCCAGATAGCTGAAACTAACCAGAAGAAAAAGTGGTCTTGCGGTTGTCTCAGAAACATTCCCTACAGCTTTGTTGTCTTTCCAGACGTTTTCCCCCAAAACGATTTTCCCCATTATAATGCACCCCTGGGTTCTGCTGTGGATTCAGTGTGTAAGATGTTTTCATGTGTCCCCTGCCAAACTCTCGCTCTCCGCTGAGCATGTTAACGACCACCCCAGATGGACTGCATCACTTCCTCTGAGAGCAGCCTGCGACTGCTCCGAGTGAGAAAGACGGGAAGATGGACAGTAAAAGAGAGAGGGAGAGAGAGTGAGGGACAGCTTGCCAAGGGAAGGAAGAGAAACGGATCGCTACACAGTTTTCCATTTTACAGCACAACCCTGTAGGCTTTTTGACGAACAGTGACACATTGGAGGTGGCCAAATTAAATACCAAACCCTCCAAAAAAGTTTCACAAGACTACATTATGGAATTAAACTTAATAACCAGACACTAAAGCAAACAGCAACCACAGATGTCTACAACTCCGGTTGTGTTTTAATCGTTTGGTGATCACTGTGACATTGTGTTTACGAAGTTAATTACTTGAGCTGGGAATGAGGTCATTGCACTAAAATAGTTCAACTGGGCAGAAAATACGAGCAGTCAAGTGAGCAGGTTTTAAACAATGTTCCAGCTAAGCCAAAGTTATTTGGAAGAGTCGTACAATGGGAGACTGCTTTCGTCCTGGTTGAAATTTACTATGTACTGTATTATGAATAGTTATCAGTTGTTGTTTTTTTTAATGATTTGAGCCTGCTGAAGTCAGATTAGAACATGTAGCTATCACTTAACTCACAAAATTAAATAGAAAGCAGCTGAAATTGGAAGAAAACTGTCCAATCTGGCAACACTGACGGTAACACAGGAATTGGAAGCATTTATTGAAAGGATCCCTGTGGTTTTGAAAATCTCATTAAATAAAGATTGTTTTCGTTTGTGATTTCATGAAGTCATTTTTAGCTTGCTATGAGTATTTTGTTTCTTTCTAACCCCCTCCTGTCATGATTGTATTAGTCATGGCACAGTGAACAGACTCCATCCCAGGGATCAAGGTACTGGGGAGCTGCGGTGTAGGTAAGGCTTGAGTGGCCCAGGAGACGGGGATGTCTGCAGCGTGGGCTCTGAAGATGGAGCCTTGGAGACTGACTCCAGTGACTGAAAACCATCTGGGTGGGCCTCGCAGGCAGAGGCCAATGACTTGAGATCCCTTTCCTGGTTCTCAGAGACAGCAGAGTCTGAGGATGGTCGATGACTGCAACTGGGGAGGCATCATAGAGGGCGGACGACTTTAAGATCAGATGGGTTGGCATCAACAAGAATTGGCTGGAGATCAGCTGGAGAGGCAGCCTGTTAACGCCAGATTAGCTGGGTTGGTTTATTACCCTCTAGACAAGTGCCAACAGGGTGTCCGGCCTCTCTGGGTCAGACGTTTCCTGGGTGTCAATCAAGGCTGCCTACTCAGCCAATACTTCCACTGGAGGTACGTCATCTGCTGGGCCCGGTCCCACAGGATGGCCGGGGACACAGACATGGTCATGCTGAGTCATTCAATATTACCAGATTGTGCTATCACACACTTGAGCACAGGAATCAAGCAAGAGGGAAGGCAGAATTTCCAAATTAGTCTTTGTTTGTTGGCAAGAGTAACACACAGGATAGCTGCAGCAAACAATTCTGTGGAGGAGCAGGCAAGAGTCCAGTTAACAGTCAAGAAGTTTTACACAAGATGTCTGTCAACTAAGAAAACAATTCAGGCAAGGTGCCCGCAGGAGAGAGAAATCAAGGAACAGGTTTAGAAGTTATACATGAGGAGATAAACAGAGAACGGCCAGAAAGCTTAACTGAGAGAGGGAATATTAAAGCAATCTGGCATCTGAAGGGGGGAAGAACGGACTACAAAGGATAACTAACAAGATCCAGGTGAGTTTAAAAACAACAAGGTGGGAAAACAGGAGGACAGGACAGGAAGTAAAACATTTGATAGCGACAAAATTATTTTCAAAGTAAAACAGGAAGCTACTTAGGAGAAAGTTTCAAAGGCATCTGGGATGCAGCGAAGAGCAGTGGATGGTTACAGAAATGCAAAATAGTGAGATGACAGATTATTGTTACGTGTGAGGAATGGCCACGACTGAAATCTCGGTGACATCATTTTGTTTGTTTGTTTGTTTTCAGAACTAATTCTGCATTTAAAAAAAAAGTTCATATAAAGTTTACAAAGTTTACACAAAAAATAAGAGTCAATAATTACTTTTAGGGGCTGAAGGGTCGCCGTTTCGATCCTCACTTCCCCCGGTGACCATGTCAAAGTATCCTTGAGCAAGATACTGAACCCCTAATTGCTCCTGATGGCCCTGCGATGGACTGGTGACTCATCAGGGTGAACCCCATCTCTCACCCAATGCCAGCTTGGATAGGCTGCAGCCTCGCTACCCTTAATGGACAGGTGGTATAGAAAATGGATGGATGGATAAGTATTTTTACAAAATCATCTTAAAACATTTTCATCAATTTGAGAGGCTCAGTTTGGCAAACTAACCACTAACTGTGGAGCGGGTGACAACAAAGCTCTTGAATTTCTCACCCATAAAATATTAAGGAACCTGCTTTTATGTATTATTAATTTAATTCTAGGGCTCTGTGCCTTTGTATTTCATTAATATGTTTCAAATACATTATTGAATTAGAACTACATAGATTGGCTAAGTCATTTTTACTTGTTTATTTATTTTCTGATTGGCCTGGGCTCCTTACAACGAACTGGGCTCTCCAAGTAGAGATGGTTTAGAACCCTGCCACTACAGCACAAAACACACACGGATCTAGCAAGGCTACAGCAGAGTAGGTTGCTCTTTAATTTTGATCTGCATCTTTTCCGAATCATTACAGCACCGCAGGCAGGTGTGTTCCTTGTCAATGCTCAACAGATAACCGCACAAGTGTATTTGGCTGTTCATACAACCTACAAGCATATGTCTGTTCTCCCTCTGCAAATCATCTCACCTTCTCAGGAATCTGGCCCACACGGGGTACGTGCGCTCAAATCATCAAGCCTGAGTATTTGCCTGTGGGCCTTCAAGCCTACTTTTCACCCTGATCTCCAAGCCAGGATGCAGTTGGATGTGAATCAAGGTGGAGAGAAGCCAGCTTCTCCCTGTTTGTCTCTCCTGTCCCAGGAACTTTCTGGATGGATATCAGCCCACGAACAGCTCCATCTTCCTCATCCTCCTTTTTTCTATCGAACTCACTCATATTTCATCTCTCATGGGTGGGAAGTCCCTCCACCTCAGACTCCAAGCCCCCGTCTCTGGACAACGTTTTCTCACTCTCCAGTGTTTGTAGTCCAGTTTTTATCATTAAAAATGAGCAAAAATGGAGTAGATTGGTTCGTTTTGACATTTGGATCAGCGTGCGTGTGTGTGTGTGTGTGTGTGTGTGTGTGTGTTCGTTCATTGGATGGCTCTCCAGAAGTTCAGACACAGATGTGGTTTTCCTGTTTAGGCTGAACCCACTCCGACAGTGATTTGCTCAGCTTCTGCTAAATCTCACATTGTTGCAATGTAATGAGAAGTGAGCTGCAAGGTCAGTCTGTTAGTGTGCTGGTGTCTTTTTTGGGGGTCTGCTTGTCCTTTTGTTTGTGTTTATGTGCATGTTTGGATTGCTTTCCCACTTTGCATCCCATCCTTGTGTGTTTGTTTGTGTATTTGTGCACTTGAGCTGGAGTGTGGTTGGTTGAGGTTGATGAGAAACCCAGCGTTTGGCAGGGGAGCCATTGTGGCTGCTGCTCTGTTTATACAAGATTCTGGCATGGTCTTCATGAAAAGCACACTGTCCTCCCTTGTTCTGACAAACAGCAGAACACAGACACACACATGCGCACACACACACACGCGCGCACGCACACAAGCTCCTCAATAGTTTACATTTTCACATTATTCTGTAATGCAAAGTATATTAAAAAAAAAATGTGTTGAAAAGCCAGTCAGATCAGCATGAAGGAGTTGGAATGAATCAATCTTATAAAAGTGCTTACTCTTCACACAGCCGCCGGCCTTAGTCAGCGAATGAGTCACTCTGTTTGTTTGATTCCGCTCGAGATTTACTGATAAGAGTTGAGTAGAAATCCTTTTCAACATCTGCTGCATGATAAATAACAACATTCCACCTAACTCATTAAGTAATGGTCAAGTTTGCGTTGATTAAGGATTCCTATAACTGACATGCCGTGATTTTAAAAGCGCGGCACGACTTCTCGATAAAAGGATAAACAGTGAGGTCATAGGGTGTCACAAATATAAAGATTACTGCTGCTTTGTGTATTTCAATCCAGTATATCATGATGAGCTGATGCAAAAGGACAGGTTCGGGTTATGATGAAATTCCGTCTCCCCTGTCGATATAAAATATTGGCACCACTTTACAGTACGTCTCCCTTTGTGAGGGATTAATAAATGCTTCCAAGTGTGTTATTACATAAATTGTACGCACTTCATAAGCTAAAAATTAAGAGTTGTAAATGACTTATAACCTAATCTTCCACATATCAATGCAGGATCACTATTTGGCAAGAGGAAGGTATGCTGTACTACTGCATATTTATCCTTTCAGGTCTTCCTACATTACTTCTTAAAAATGTAGATTTGAAGTTATTTACAACTGATAAGTAATGGTTTATTAAGTTTTTACAATCCAATTAATAGCACCCTTACAACCATTTATGAATCCTTTATAAGGGCAGACTTGCTAACTTTGGCGCACACACAATGTCCTTCCTCAAAACTTGCGGTTTTACTTGGCATTTTGTTGGACAGAGTTTTTGTACTTACTGGGTTTTAAAGAATGTTTGCATTGTTTTGCCCCTTCATTGTAGACCTCTCATATTCTGTCTGTGTATGTGACTGAAATCTTGCCCCCGATGCTGACAAGTGGCTGCTCTCAATCTGGCGTGAGGACACGTCTCACACTACGTCTGGTGAGTGTCGAGTTATTTCTGAGTTACACCTGACATTTAAACCTCACTCCAACATAATCAAATTTAATTTGGACATCATTCACCAAAAAAAGGGAGATGGATGTTTATGTCTTTTCTTCTCTTGATGTTTATGTCTTTTCCTCTCTTAATATTTATATTCTGTAACAGCGCCAGTCACATGCGGTTTTACCATACAGCCGAGCTTTCTCTGGTACTCGTCCACCCAAGTGCCTCAGCAATTGTATATTTCTCTTTTTTTATTATTTATGGATTATTTTTCCTTCCTTGACACTCCATGAGTGATCGCCTCTAACTGACATATCTGTCCGATGGAATACATTTGCTTTCAAATAGGACCCTACTGCAAAAATCCCGCTCACTGTTGTATTTATTTTTCTTATTTCTCAAGTTTTTGCATGGCCATTTCAAGTTGTATCTGGTGCGTGAGAAGATAAAACTGTGTTTTTCTCATGGATGACATATTTCAACTTTTTTTTACCAACTTCAAATTTCAGAATTTCACGTTTTCTCATTGGCACTTGTAAATACGCCGTTCAAAAAAAGAGCACATTTATGAGTAACAGACACTGTTCATTCAGTAAGCTCCTTCGCTGAACACTTGTCCTCTATATTTAAGGTTTTGTCTTATTTTTGAGCCTACTTTTTGACAAAGTACTGAGGATTTTTTTGGAGGGGCAACGACACTAATAGTGAAAGTCTCGTGTTATCAGTGAAACTGAAGTGACCTCACCAAACCAGCCTGAGTTTGCTTCATGCATGCATCGCTGATGGATTGGGCTAAAAGCAGGCTGCAGCACCAGACCTCTACATTTTAAATCATCCATGTCTGCCAAAGTAAACACCATTTCATTAAACCACGGACGTTGGACTGATGATGCATTTCATAAATATTAAAAGACCAATAACAGTAGATATATTTTACTCTACAAAATCAGGGTAGAAGCTTGACAGTCGGCTTTTGGCCACATTACAGCAGAGGATTGAATTACGCCGCACTTTTTTACATATGCAGCGTTAGTTCAGTACATGAGTCACTTGATGATATTATTTGTTTGCTTTTGTTTTTTTTGTTTGTTTGTTTGTTTTTTCCCATCGGGTGAAGTGCCGTCAAACCACATGGGTGCATGTGTTAGCATGTTAGTGGTCTTTAGCTTTGCGCGATTTGTTTAATCAGCCAAATCCTGTGAAAAAGATTATTACCTGCAAAGACTAGAATGTGTGGAGTGTTGATGTTTGGCATCTACTGGTGTGTTCGTGTGGAAATGAGCGGTGGGAAAGTTCCAACATCTGTGCTGGGAGAATTTATAAATGAATAATCAAAGAAACAAACTTCCTGAGCTACAGCACTTTACCTGCTATGTTTTTGAATCAGGGATTTCATGTATCCAGTGTGGAAATGATGCAAATTGACTCTCTGCATCCCACTGCAATGTTTCCTCTGGCACATAATTGTAACAGTTGTTGTGCTCCCTCTTCTTAATGTGGTGCTAAGTGGCTGGTGGTCATTTCCATGGTCATTTCACATATTTCTGTGAAATGGTTTTGGGATTATGGGTGATAAGAAGGTCGCTTGTCTCTACTCAGTACCCAGAGCCTAGAAATGGCATGGCTTCAACATCTTGAGTTGATTATATAAAAGCTATTCTCAAAAATGTGTGTATTAGTAGGGATTTTTTATGTTCTGATACATTTCCTCCTCTGTAAGTCAGTCTGAAACACTTGTGAAAACACTAAAGTGATTTATTTTACAAGTGAAATCTTAACTTGGGAAGAAACCCTATTGATTTAATTAACTTCAGATAAATACACATGCAGATTTTTGGATATTGTCCTTAAATGTGAGCACGCATGGAAGAGATCGCATCACTTCCAGAGTAAAGAAGTGGAATGATTTCAGCAAGAAAACACTGCACTAACCTACTTTAGTATTGTTTTTAAGACATGAATCAATTTGCGGGCCTGCGCTTTCATTCTGGCTCTTTCTGCATTTGGATTAAAAAGCAAGAAGTCTGTGCAGTAATTGAAATGGCAGTCATCCAGGGTTGCTTTGTAAAACAGAAGAGAGCATAACTTATTAAAACGTCTCAATTCGCCTCATGAAACAGCCCACGTGTGTTCACTCCTTTAACGATTTCCCAGCTTACTTTTTATTTTTTTTTATTTTTTTTTTTAAGCAAGTCACCGATCCTGGTTTTACAGCTGACACACCTGCTTGTCATTGACTCAGATTAGGGGAGAAATGTTCTGCACCTGCGTCGCTCCTCGACATTTGGCCATTTGGGATCAGAAGTTGTAAAAGTCATCCTCCGAAGGACAAGGCTTGTAAAAGTCAATCAGACATGAAAGACGAGGCTGGAGTGACAGCGGACCTTCAGGAGTACGATTTTAGCTTGAAAGGCTCCCAGTGTAGAATTTATTCCAGCGTAAAAGAAGTGTTTGAAGGGGTAGGATGTAGCTGAGAACACAATATATGCCTGATATACATTGTTCATCTTAGTTTGTGCTTACTTCTTCTATAAAATA
This sequence comes from Aulostomus chinensis, assembly GCF_037954235.1. Taxonomy (NCBI): domain Eukaryota; kingdom Metazoa; phylum Chordata; class Actinopteri; order Syngnathiformes; family Aulostomidae; genus Aulostomus; species Aulostomus chinensis. The sequence goes on from NC_141329.1 coordinate 10,087,045, forward strand.
ACTTTGACATTGTAGAAGCCTCAGTGTGTGTGTGTGTGTGTGTGATGAAAGATTAGAAGTCCTGAAGAAATGACAGAAGTTCTGATGTTATACAATTTGAAACACATATATGTTATCATCATATTTCAGTGGACTTTCACCCACACACACACACACACACACACACCCCCTCACACACTCTCCCTCCCTTGAGCAGATACGGGAAAAACGATCCGACTGTGCAGTTCTGGTTCTTTCCCTCCTGCTCTTCCTCCTCCTTCTCCTCCTCCTACTCTTCACTTCTCTCTCTCTCTCTTTTCATTCATTTCTCCTCCCCCACTCCAATATCTTCCCCCTCAGGACAGGTTCAGGGTAAGGGCAGCTGAGAGGGGGAGAGGATGGAGCGATGGAGGAAATGAAGGTATAGAAGGAGGTGCAGCGGCAGCTGTCAGCTAATGAGGTGCCTGGCTCCAACTATAAACCACTACCCACAGATATAGCCAGTGGAGGGACACACTGTGTGTGTGACAGTGTGTGTTTGTGAGTATGTTTGCAGGGGAACAAGTCAAGTGGATGGATGCATTGCTGAAAAGAGGAAAAATGTACAAGATAAAATTTAAGAAGCACATAAATGATGTACTGCTGATGGATTAAGTTCATTCTTGTCCTTGGAAAGGTTCACCGTCCAGAGATTTAAACCGTAACCTGCTGTCTTTATCGTAGCTGTTTTAAGATGAACAAATACACCACGTTGCACAATGTACAATGTTGACGTTTTTCCAAAAGTTTTTGGAAGTAGTTACAAAAGTTTGGTGAAACTGCAGACAGAATTCAGACACAAAAAAAGTTTCATACTCACTTGAGATGGTTTTGCCTATTAAATTAGAAGTCAATTTGAAAAAAAATTGTTGTTTTACGAATGAGCTCTGATGTGGCAAATCTTGAACTGGCTGTTGTCACTGCCATCATCCTCAGAGATGTTCTCAAACTTTTTATTTGTCTCAGGCATCATGGCCAAAAATAAGGTGACATGAAAATTCAATTTTTTACTTTTTTAGCCTCATTCTCTCTCTCTCTCTCTCTCTCTCTCTCTCTCTCTCTCTCTCTCTCACTCACACACACACACACACACACACACACACACACACACACACACACACAACCTGCTCATCTGGAGCAATTAGAGGTTCAGTGTCTTGCTCAAGGACACTTTAATTCCACATCCTGAGCCTTACTGCTCATTCTGATGCATTTATGAAAGCATCAAATATTTATTGAGACCAAAAACTTACATGTTCAGCATTTGGCTTAAATATGTGTGGAGATATTTGTTTGGAATTCTTTTTATTTCCATGTCTTGAGGAACTTCATCCAAATCTAAATCAACGTTTCAACAGAAACGACACTGGCCAAGAATTGCACTGAGGGAAATCATTGAAGTAACAGTAAACAGATGCAGGCAGAGAAGATAAAGGGGCAGAGGCGCAGTCATGATTTCAGTTCTTATCATATTTGGGAAAAATGGGAGTGTAGGTTAATAGAACACAGCTTGAAACAGAGCTTGGGGGGGGGGGGGGGGGTTTGATTTGATTTGCCAGAAGCCTGAATGGCCTCCAAAACGGACCTGTAATTTCATTGATATAGTTAGATTCCTTCTTCTTTTTGTTCAGGAATAAAATAGTATTCCCAGGCCTGCCTCTGATCCAGCAAGAAAGAGGGAAAGTCTCATTGTGTAAAGAAAAAAATGTCAAAATACTAAATTGAATTTTAAGTTGTTTTTTTTTTTTTTGCAGAACTTGTGTTTATGGAACTGCTTTGAAGAGACAAAGGTCAAATTTCCCAGACAGCGTTGCCATGAAAGAATTCTGTCATGCTCCGTAGAGTTGAAAAAAAAATTAATAATAAAAAGATCATCTGCTCAAGTGTAAAAAAAAAAAAAAAAGCAACACAGGAGCTGATTCTGCATATTTCAGCCTTAAAAAAAAGGGCCGGAAAAGACCCAGAAGGGAGGTGATGGAAGGCAGAGACACTCAGCGAGGCAGACGGAGAAAGGGGAGTCACAGAGGACAGGAGGGGTGTATCTCACAGCACTACATGCTTTTGAAATTTACAGTGTGTGGTCTCTTGCTCTAAACGCAGATATTAAAATCATTACCGCCCAATGTTAGCTTAAGCTTCCATCAGTAGTGCTAAAGGCTGTGTTTTATGGCTCTTTTATTTAGTAATCCACCGTGATTTCTATGAGGCGCAGCTTTCCCTTTCAGCGTCCCGTTCTGACAGAGTCCCTCGCCTCACAGAGGACCTTTGTTTACTTAATATTGAGCCTGTAATCCAGTTATCAGTGCTGGCTGCAGATGAAAAAAGTACATACAGTTAGTTCTGAAGGACACAAGTTGATTTTAGAGACATTTAGAGCACTGAATGACAGAGATAAACGTAACGGGTAGGAGAGAAGCAAAGTTAAAGGTGTGATCTGAATGGAAAGTGTCAAAAAACACACCTTTAAATACATAGACAACTTATTTTACAAGCCTTGTAAAGATTAGAAATTACAAAAAAAAATTTAATGATTTAAAAGCCCTCATCCATGTGTAAGATGGTGGTCATTCGATACGAGCAGTGGCGTAGCCTCTGGGAGAAAACGGCTCCGTGTATCTGGCATTCCACTGCAGGGTAAACACTGAGTCACTGCTATGTTTTATGTCAGGTCGGAGAAATTCATTACATCTTATCACACATTCAGGTTTCGGGTCAGTAGCAGAGCATAAACCCACATATGTACTCAGTGTTTATTATTGTGCACTTACATATTATTACACTCCCACGTTTTCATAACTCGCATACGGGGCAAAGGCCCAATGTTTATTAAACGGGTTGCTATGCTGGAGTCTGCATGGAAAACTCATTGCAGACAATTTCATTGCACAAATAGTGTGGAGTTGAGGAGAAGTGAAGAAAAAGTTGTAAAACGAAAAAAAAAAATGAACGGGTTGTTTCATTTAAATTACATACAAAGAAAAAACATCTTTTATTTCTTTGTTTTTTGAGCCAACCCGGGATTTGTGGGTCTACAATAACACCACTCTTCTTCCTCCTTCGCTTGGACGGCTCTGAGATCTGAGTCTACAACTGGACAGTATTTCAAGAGTTAGTGACCAGCATGCCAGGCTAATACAGGTTCTCGTGGGAGACATTGTAATAGGTCAAACTAGGAAAAGCAAAAACACGGATCAGTTCTGCATTTATGTGTGCGAGAATCATGGCGCTGTGTTGGCGTTACCCGTGTTGGCTCACATGTTTGGCTAACTGGAATATCTAAGGGAAAATTTGATATTTTCAGCCTTATTTCTCTAAGGTTTTTGGTTGGGATTGATCATAGGGCCCAAAATTGTTTGAATAGATCTGTTAACACTGCAATCACAAAATGGCTGCAGTTTTATCCATCTGGGAGACTGTCTGGGTTGCTATATTTTTGCATTTCTAAAAGCTTGGACAAACTTGGTCCGTATTAGTGGGAATCTATTCAAGCAGCAATCCTCAGAGTTTAAGAGTGAAACCAAGAAGCTGGAGTTCCTCAAGTGGCCACTAGAGTCAGACTAGGAATAGAAAACTAATCCCCATAGGTTGCAGCTCAGTTTGCAGTGCAAATTAGCAGGTTTACAGCTTTGTACATAAAACAAAACACATTTTGGTCCCTTCCATGGAAGCTGGGGGTATACATTTTTATAGAACAATTTCTTTCTGAATTACTTCAATGCTCTCGGTTTTGCATAATAAAGGTTGTTGCTTTAGGGGTGGCAATTGAGCCCCCATTGGGCTTAACAAACAAGTTCTGTTCATAGTAAATGAAGTATTTTCTTTACGTGAGAAAATGTTGTCATTTTGTGAATGGAGAAGCCTGTCTGACACTGTTAACTCACATTCTTTTTGTTGTTGATTACAAACAGTATGGTTTTGATCGAGAAGAATCCAAGGTTGCTTTCCCTCCTTCCCTTTGGCCTTAACATTTTTTACTAATGATCAAAGAATGTTTCCAAGCTGCCTGACCAGCTGCTTTTACTGCAGAAATTCTTTGGAGATATCCTCCACTGGTATAATGGATTCAAGCCTTCGAGTTTGAAGGCCAATGAGTATTGTAGATTCAGATATAGCATATTAGTAGACAGGACGTCAAGCTAATTACCCCTGAAAACCACAAATATCAAGTTGTTCCCACCATCACACAAACTCACACTTTATTGATTTAAACCCCAACTCTAATCTCTGCCGTATTACGTCCTTCTGCTCGCACGCTAACCCCTCTCCACTCTTTACTTTGCACACACTGATAACTTGCTTTGCTTTGAAATGAGTTTACTCTCTTGTGCAAAGAGGCTCCCATGTGTACAGGATTGCTTTTCATCTGACTGTAGTAGATACCCTTGGCCCAGTTCACCCGCAGCTCATCACATGCACGCCAATGTGGCAGCCATGTGGGCCGTTTCATGTGCTGTTGAGCATTACTGACTACATCATTCAATTGGTAGCAGGAAGAAAGCCTAACATGTCCGTCTGTTGGATCATTGTTGAATAGAAAGAGTTACAACCAGTGTGTGTCGTCTGCCGCTGCTAACTTCCTTGATGTATTCGTTAGCTGCTAATTAGCAATTATGTGTTTGATTCAGTGGTGCATTAGTTCCTGGAAGAGCTGAGGGGAGTAGAATTGGCAGAGATGTGAAGCTGTCGATGAAGAAAGGGAAAGAGGGAGGGAATTTGTGTGCGTGTGTGTGCTCCTCAATGTGTGTGTGTGTGTGTGTGTGTGTGTGTGTGTGTGTGTGTGTGTGTGTGTGTGTTTGCTTGCTTAATGCGGTTTGCAGCAGCTCCGGTGACTGATGTCTCGTCCTTCCTGTCTGCTGGAGTGGACTGATGTGCCCGACTGCACCGCTCTCAAGGCCAACACGCCTCACCCCCTCCCTTCCCTTCCCCTTGGGCTCATTCACCCAACCTGAAAACTCCCCAGTTCTGATTGACCCGTATCAATCTGGCTTGGTTCTTATCAGCTGAACTCCTGACTCGGCAAAGACCAGAAGTTTGCTCGGACCCAGTGGCTCCTAAAGCCAAAGAACAGAAGCTGTGGAACATTGAGGCCAGCAAATATACAAGCCTAAACTGCTTTTTTATCAAGCCGAACATCATTATGAAAAAGCCCTTTCTTCTACCTTGTTTTCCTTCTCCTCCAGCACCTCCTCCTCCTCCTCCATGTTGTCTGCCTCCTTTTGCGTTCAAGGACGGTGCAGTGCGATGGAGAGGAGCCGGGCTGAAATGAAGGTTTTGTTCCACTTCGAGTGTGTATATGTGTGAGAGGAAGTGCACTCCAGGGGATGGGATTCACAAAGCGAGAGGGATGGCCGATGTGAGGCAATGACCTCAGTAGTGGGGTGATTTAGTGGAGTGTATAAGGCCAACTTTGACAAATAGAGCAGCGTGTACTTCAAATCATTATCCAGCACCCGTCCCACCACGACAGAGGCAAACAGAGTGTGTATTGTGTTGTAAAAACACACCAGCAGCCTCACTTGAGTTTCTTAAGTAAGCTGCTCTCTAATACTTTTAAGCTAACATATTTGATTTGTGCGCATGTGTTGCATTCACTTGATTTATTCAGGCATCTAATTGGATGTAATTAGGTTTTGATGAAAACCACACACATGCAGGAAACACATACACACTTGTGTGCACTTGCACACACACACACACAGCCCCCTCGAAATTCAGCACACATGCAAGACAGACAATCCCTCCTCGACATCTCTGACATGGCGCGGCTGTATAGCATTTTTATTTTTCTTCGGTCCCAAACAAAGCCCATAACTCAGGCACCCTTTCCACTCCTGATCGTAAAAAGGAAGGGTGGGAGGAATGAAAGGCGAGTGGCTGCTTTACAACGGGGAGTGGGATGTAAATTTTCAAGGGAGTCAAAGCAAGGGCGGCCAGGCTGAAGAGACCTCTGTCATGCCGGTGTGCGCCTCCAAATAAAAGCCATCAAAGACCTCCCCTGCAGCTTCGGCTTCATTAAAGGCTCCCATGCAGCATCCGAGGGTGAACGTATACAAGCTAATCAGCACCAGAACATTCTGTCACTCTTAATTCTTGCGTCTAGTCAGCCTCCTCGTCCCTGTATTTCCTCTGCTAACTAGCCGTGCTGGGTGAACATAAGTGCTGAGAGGGAGCCCCACGACTGTATTTATGGCTCTTTCATTGGTCCCGTATGAATTATACATGAGGCCTCATTGTGGCGCACACAGGAGCGCTGGATGTAAATCGATAGGTGTTCACTTCAACTGACACAAATGATATCTCCCCCTAAGCAGTTCCCTCATCTCTCCCTCACCACCTCGCTGTCATTTTACACCTCGTCCCGGTATAATAATGTTTACCGATGCAACATCACTCGCGCTTACAAAAACACATGCGAGCAAAACACAAGATTAGAGTGGCTTTGATGAATGCATTCATGCGTCGGCTCTGAGCGGATAAACAGACAAATAAATAAATTTCTATTCACTGAATGAAAGGGAGAAAAAGGCGACACGACAGGAGCTCTCTCTATGAAAGTGATAGTCTCTTGTGAAAGGTGAAAAAAATGATTTAGCAGCATGTTACAATAATACAATTTCTGGTTTACAATGCAGACTAAAAGGTATTATTAGACCCTAATTACTTTTTTGGCTTTAGAAGTAGAAATGAGGGGAGGGGAGAGAGAGAGAGAGAGGTTGTTCGGCTACAAAAGCACCCCTAATAACTACAAAAAAAAAAAAAAAAAGCACACCTACATCGACATCTTTCCTTTAGTCTGATTCGTCTATCTTTATTTTCCTTGAAAAATGAAACCATGTCCAGCCGGACAATAAAAGTAGTTCAGTGTCCTCGCACTCATCCCCAGTCCCCTCACCTCATGAACTTTTATTACTTAAACGCTTTACAGACTATTGGAAACTCCCTCTGCTGATGAAGCTCATGGGATCGATCGCAGAGGCAGGGCCTTGTAGTGAGATTGTTTTATCATCTTTTAACACGCTTGAAGTCTTCTAAATTTTAACATTGCAAGCCAAATGTAGAAATGTGGTTGAATTATATAGCATCTTTCATTCTTCCATTTTTCTGAGGGCTTTTGTGGGAAGAAAAAATTGTTCATTGGAGTGGATCAGTCCATGTAGACGTCAGGGAGACGTTCAGATCAGGTCAGTATAACATTTTGGAGGTCTGTGGATGAGCAATAGACGTCTGGACAGGAGCACCCTTGGGCGCCAGTAGATGTGCAACACAGGTTCAGTATTTGCACATCAAGGAGGGACCCACTGACCCATGGACATCTCCTGTCACTATGTCATCTCAAACCATGTGTGAATGTTGTGAGCTGGTTCTGGGAAGAGGGGGGGGGTCTGTTTCTGTCATTGGATTGGATCATTTGATTGGATGTTCTTTCTATTGCAACTGCATAAGCACAACAGGTGGGCTAAGTTCTTCCTTTTATTTCCTGGTCATCTTAATTTGTGGTCTGCGGGGTATAAAATTAACAGAGAATCTGTAAAGACTGAGGGACACACTTACTTTTAGGGCTCTAAAAGTTTTCAACCCATGAAAGAACTGAGGAAGTGTAACCGTAAGCTCCTACAGACACTGGTTAGATGTTGTTGTTTGTTTTTTTTTTTGGAGAAAATAATTTTTTATGCATCTGAAAGCTGTACGCATTACGTCTCCAGGTTGTCCATCTGTCTGCACTTAAGTTCTTACATCCCATTTCTTGTTAACACACTATCTCTGGAACTTCTTCGGGGAATTTCTTCAATTTTGGCCCCAGTGTCCACTGGGACTCAAGAAACACATTTTTCGCTGTTACATGTTCATCACGGATGAAGTCTTGTCTTGTTTCATACATCCTTCATTTATCATGAATCTTCCCAAATACATAACTGCGCTAAAGTTGTTGCGTACGATTACCAATGCAAATTTTCTCTTTATATCATCCTGTTTGTGATCTGTTTTAATGTGTTCTCTCTGATCAGCTTATGTTCCTTCTCAGTCTGGTTAAGTAACATGTCAGTAGAGTCCACAGAACACATCAATTAAAAAGAATCAAGCTTGAATCAGACGCACAGAACTGTACAGATGTGCTTCTGAAGGAGCTGAAGAACCCACACATTGCTGCAAAGAGGACATTGAAACTTTACCTGTCTGAATAATTCATCATGTTTGTCACAAAGAGTCATTTTGAAAGAACGACTGTAACAGACACAATTTGTCAGCATCTCTTTCTCCCTACATATTTGTGAGAATATGTAGGCTGCAGGAAATGTCCGCAGAGAAAGTCTACATGAGCTCTCATTGGATTACATTACTCAGGTGACTGAAATGCATTTGTATCTGGAGATAATCATCCTGCGGCTTAATGTCTTTTCCTCCTGGAATGTTTTCAGGTCAGCTTTTCTTCTTTCGAGCTCAGTTAACTTCTTTTCCACTCGATCGCTATTAATGGCTTGTCAGTGTTTTGAAGGAGTGTTTGGAAGTATCGTTTGTTACCGACACACAAAGGGACTCTGTTAGAGCCCACTGACACACCTCTTTTTGAGGTCAGAAAGGTCAGTGGTATATATGTAAGAGGGGAGGAAGTGTGTATCTGTGTTCATCCATCTTTTGCTTAAAGGTTTTAAGTGGGGGGGGGGGGCATTTTGTCCTTGTAAGTATAGAACTGCTAACACACACACACACACATACACATAGTCAGACATGCTTTCTTAAACCCACTTTGAGCTTTCTCAAAGAGGCGAGCTGCCTTAATCCACCTGGCTTTAGCTCTCAACTTCCCAAATGCCGACATGAGAGCCGGTCATAACTCATCACACACAGACACACCAACACACTTTCGCTCTCACACACATACACATAGACGCACACACCCTTAACTCACCCGGAGTCACACAGCGGCCGCTACTCCAGAGGCTTTTCTTTGGTGAGCCATCGGCGCCGTATTACATTAAAGGTCAGTTACTGAGTTTCCATTTTAGCTTCACCTTCCGCCAGTAGCACGCTGTGAGCTGAATACATTGGTGGTTTGTCTGACAGGCCGCTTGTTTGATTTCTTTGGATGGCCGAGAGTGTGCGGCTCGCAGGTTACCACCCCCTTATTGAAGTAACATTTTAACGCCTGGCTCAGGGAATGTGTCATTATGTATGGGAGCTTAGCTCTCAAGTGTAACGGTGTCAATGGGTGTGAGAGTGTGTGAGGCATGAAATATGAACATACGGATACTAGCAGGTCTATTGAATTAGATCATTAGATGTTAAGATGAGTCTGTGCGGTTATAATGAGACATCAGTTTGATAGTTCTGTCTTCCTTACACTGCTCCTCTGGAAAACATCCAGCTTTAACTCCGACTCAAGAGAGTATAAACGTTTCCCGGTACATTAAAACATTTTAGCTTTTAATCAAGGGTTTCCAGCTTTTTGAGGCGTTACATGAGCACAGTTGCAAATATGGGCACTAATATTTTCACAATGAAAATCCTATAACATGCTGGCGTCCATCATTTTCATAGAGGGCGCTCCAAACAATCTGGGAACAGCTGCAATGAAGAAATGTGCTTGGTGTAAATCATTAACTAAGTTGTTTATTTACTTCTTTATTTCCCTCTTGACCTCTGCCTCGACACGTTCTGCACCTCTGCTCTGCACCTGTTTTTCACTCACATACATCCACAACATCGGACCCCAGTCAGATGAGCTCTTCCATCATCATAGTGGCCCATGGCTGGCTGGTCACCCCCCTGTTTTTTACCCCCCTCCTCTGAAATTCCTGCTCCAGGTGGTGGCCCATCTGGCATTTGTCGAGCCTTGTATAGCTAAGAGGAATAGTGACACATATTGGTCACTACTCAAAATATTGTATACACTGAAACTGACATGTCACTAGTTCATACTGTACGTAGTGTAGTGAAGAATTCCCTGCATGTTATATAATAATCAGATATTGTAAAGTCTTCCATAATGTAAGTGATCAATTTCTTCCACTTTTAAACTAAACTTTCAAGAAAGTTCCACTGCCAGGATATTCAAAGCACTGTTGTTCCCCTTGACTAAAATGCTGAGAGAAAAGCCAGGGGTCTATTTTTAAGTGAACTGAATTCCACGCAGTGAGCAGACTTTCTTCTTCTCCTCCTCCTTCGACTCACATTTGTCCCTCATGGCCACATTAATCTCCTCTGTTCCAAGGTCTGTGTTACCGTACAGGCCACTCCACCGTTAATGTACAGACGGAGAGAAGCATCAAAAGAAAAGAAAATTTCTGGGAGGAAAAAAACAACAACAACCTAAAAGTGGTTTTAAATAGTAGCTGCAGAAAGTGCCAACACGCCAGCTTTTCAATGAGCTGTTTTATTGTATCCAACATGTTTAAAAGTGTTTCATCAGGTCGAGGCTTGTAGACCGTTCCTGACCCACAGACGAGTCTGCATGTAAACCTCCAAATGAAGTGAAAACCTGAAAATCACCAGAACCTCACTCTCACACCAGAAACATACATTAACTCACTCGCTTCCCACCGTCGGCCAAACCTTTCTCTCTGCTGTGGATGTTTTCATACAATTCAGCAAGAGTTTGCTTCTGGACAGAAAGCTGTTGTTATAAACAGCATTGCAAAGGTTTAAAATGTTCTAGTTAAAAAAAAAAAAAAAGTAATCAAAAGATTATTACACTTAATGTAAGACCGAATCACTGAAGTTTTCAGTCTCAATCACAAAAGGGGCATGTCTTTGAAGAATATGTCATCTTATTTCAATAAATTTGGCATTGGAATCTGGAGCTACAATAAGAATAACAACATTAGATGTGGGGTTTTTTTTCTCATATATTTTATTTTTTTGCAAATTCAATGGTGAATAGATTTCATGGGGAGAAGCCTCAGGGATTATCAGCTGAGGCTGTACAACTATTGTGTTGGTGGGATTCTTCTTCGCCTGTACTGCGCTGGCAGATTCTATAACTTTTTATAAGAAAAAAAACAACCGAAGATTATGTTTGAAAGTATTTTTTTTGTTGAGATATTTAACGTGAACTTCAACGTGGTAAGTACACTGGACAGAAAATGTTTTGTTTGATTTAAAAACCACATCTGTTGAACTGCACTGAGTTCAGTCCAGTGAGCTGTATGTATTTGTATGTTATGCAGAATGTGAATGAACCTTTTTTCCATGACTTTGAAGCACAAACCTTGTCTGCACGTGTCGCTTTGTCTCAGTTCTTTCCAGTTACAGCGTAAGTACCTGAGACTGAGCACAGCTGCTGCAACAATGAGGCTACTGAAGTTATTAGAGCTCCATAATGAGTTAAGAAAGGTTCCTTGACCCAGTTTAATTGCCAATTGATAAGAAGTAAGGCTTTCTTTGGTTTCCATGGTAATAGTTGAGCCATAAGTTACTTCAAATCCATTTGACCCGCGGTAACACTGGTGAACACACAGCATTAAAAGTTATTAGTCGGTGCAGAGTCAGCTGGGCCAGAAATAATGACCAAATGCTTAAATATCCATGTGTGGTATTTCCTATTCAACTTTGTTAACCGTGCTTTACACACAACAGTAAGGTATTAGATACAATAATAAGAAATGTCAGGAATGATTCTATGTTCTTGTCTTATTGTACAACCCATGACATGCTCACTATCGGCCCTTTATAGCTACTTAATGGACTAAGATTGGTGTCGTGGCTTCAGAAAGCACCGGCAGGCAAACCGGTACACCAAATCACAAACCACTTCATTCAATTAGTCTAAGTGTAACCCCTTTATGACCAAGCCCTGACTCCATCAGTAGGAGCTCTGTGGCGCTGAAGAATTTAGGTTAACCACTCGCTTTTATAAGCAAAAGCGCACACGTACACATACTCCCACACCAAAGAGTTCATATAATCTGTATTTACTGTCTAAAGCCTAAACAGAAACACACTCAATATACAGTACACACCTCAAGTAGTGGAAAGGCTTGCTATTTTAAACTTTTATAGCCACAAGCATATTTTTCTCACAAACACGCTGCCTCATTCCTGTGCACATTTTTTACTGGGTCTCCTGGGCTGATTATATATGCGTACACACACACACACACACACACACACACACACACACACACACACACACACACACACACAAAACACACACACTCACAAATTCACACACAAAGAAGCTGCAGCAGACCGGACAGTCAGCCTTAGTTGTTGACTCTGGAGTCTAGTTAGCAAAGGCAAGTATCAATCATTTAGCCAGTGGAGAGCGGCTCAGTCGATGAGGTCGTGTATGGGTGAAGAACCTGGCTCAGACCCACAATCCCTCACTTTGAGGGGGCAGGAGGAGCCAGAGTGCTGGTGGGGCCTGGAGCTCAGCGACTGGAGGATGTCTTAAATAGGATGGAATGGAGGGGGGGCAGTAAAGAAGTATTAAGGAAAATACCAGCCCTGCTTATTACACAGCTTTATGGGATACTGCATTTTAATTGTCCAAAGAACGCATGCTGAGATTTGTTATTTCTGAAAAACAGACCCATGTCTGATTATATCCCTCCACATGATGTCCTGTCCAGATCATTTTTTGTTAATTTCCTCTTAAAGAAACAAAAAAGGCAGAATATCCCAGTTATTAAAGGTAATCATTTTCACTTAGCCCTCATGCTAAATCATGAAGTGAGCAGGCTTTGTCCTGCAGCACGTATTCAGCAGGTCATGCTGCATGTCTGGCTACGCAATTCACTTGATCCATATGTTTCTGAATTAGGAAACCCAGGGAGTATCTAAACGGTAGTACAATGGAGGAATGGCCGACAAGTGCAATTAGAGCTCCATCGAGAAGAAAGGCTTTATTAGCAATGATTCAACCAATATATCCTCCTTTGTCTAGTAGTTCAAGCTGAAACAGAGAAAATGGACGCTAAAGGCAAGCCAGATTCACTGAGTATGTACATGTACAAGCTAAACTGACATGCTTTACGTACTCCATGTGTAATGTCAATGCTTATGAAGTAAAAACATGTTTGTTGTCAACATTTATGACTGTAGCAAAAGTGGTAATGTGATAGAGTCTTTTGCAAAAGGTCCATACTAACCGTTACCGTGCAAACGCAAGGGGTTCAAGTGCTGCTGAGATACATTTTAACCAAAGCCGCAAAGTTTTCTGTCCTTAACTCTGTGTTTTTGTTTCCGAACTTAACTGTAACACTGCCTGGAGTTGGGATCTAAACTCATTTCAGGTTACCAACTGAAGTACCACTGAGTATTATTCACAATAGGTGCCGCATTTCAGTATCTGAGAGCCAGTATGCATGAGAGTTAAATTTAGGTTTGACAGCGAGACAACGTGAGCCCATCTCAAACCAAGTTTTCTGCTAGATTTGTAACATGAAATACAAAGTTTGTCCTGTCAACACAGGTCAAACAGAAAGTAGTTCTTGGATTTGAAAGCCAAGTCTCCTGCAGCAGCTGAAGCTAACATTGTTTTTTTTGTTTTTGATTTTTTTTTAAGTAAATGACACTACATTTTTGTTATAAATGGAGAAAGTAAAGCATCAAATTCTAGGTTATGGTGCCTCTTTGGACAATTAACCTACCATGACTCACAAAAGCAAACCGATACGAGTATTTTGCATTTACAATTGCACTGTAATGACATAAAAAATTATCAGTAATGCAAACACACATATCTCCTGCTAGCACAGAGCAGCCAGGTGTGAAAGAAACCTCACAAGCAAAAGCGCCGGGCGGTTTCATATTGTATGTCTCCATTCATGATCTTATCGCAAACTGTTGCTCAATCCCCTGACATGGGTGGTATTTTAATTCCACCAACCTGCTGAAAAGTGAGGATTAAGACAGTACTTTTATGAAATATTTGGCCCTGTGTGTGTGTGTGTGTGTCTGTGTGTGTGTCTGTGTGTGTGTGTGTGTCGTAGCCCATACGCGAACAGTGATTGGAATCTTATTGCTGTCATCGGTCTGAAGGCAAAAATCCCAGATCTGGTCCCTCTCAGCAGTATTAACAAGCTCTCTGTCTCCTTTAATCTTCACTCCTTTTTTCTCACAGTTGCTCTCAAAGCAGCCCATGATGAATGGCCGTTGTGTCAAAAGGTGCATTTTCTTTCTTTCACTCTATCAATTCCTTTCTTTGATTTTCTTTTTTTTTTTTTTTTTGGTTTCAACATTATAAATAAAATATGGTGAAAGAATAAGTTGGAGGGCAATTGCAAAGAGTTTGAATCACCAGGCTGTCTCCCAACTTCTTTTATCTGCAGGTCTTTTTTTTTCCAATTTCTTCCTCTGTCTCTCTCTACATACGTTGATGTCTGTCCATCTCAGCCTATCAAACAGTAATCTGAGGGATTTTCAACTCAGCTTTCACTGTGAAAACCAGGTTTCTGCTTGAGCTGATAGCCTGCTGGACCTTCATCAAGCCGGTCCAGATATAGATGAGAAGGTGGGCGAGAGGAGTTGATTAACAATCATCTTGCTGGCAGAAGGGGAAGCTGAATCCACATCACCCAATAACCTCAAGCACTGCAGACTCCAAGACAAGAGACTTGAAGACCAGCAAGAGTGGTTTGCTCTGCAGCTTAGCATGTTTGTGTGTGTATTCGTATGTATGTGTGTGTGTGTGTGTGGGAAGGTCAAAGGTCAGCCTATCAGGTGGGGCCAGCAATGTGCCCAGTAGATCTGGATAAGGCGCAATTGAGTGGTCAAGTAGGTGACCTCCCTTCGCCTTCGTTTGGGAACAGGCCACCCGCCGGCTCCCTTTGACCTGGAGGTGAGATTAGTCTGGTGGGGCTGATAAAGCTCCGCGCTCTCCCAACAGACCAACAATCACCAAGGATTATTCTCCTGGAGAGAGAGCTGCTTTCCCACACAAAAGCAGGTGGAGAGACGTGCAAAGACCACTTACTCTAAGGCTCCTCTCGTTGGCGGTTTGGTGTTTGTAGCCTCTAGCAAAAATATACCAATATAGGTTTTTTTTTAGCAGCCTTGACTGACAAACAATAGGTTTCCACTGAGAAGCAGCTGGGATGGTCGTTGAGTGGTCGTCTTATTCAGCTAGACACGTAGTTTGGCTTTACAGAGAATGTGTCTTTCAGTTTTGTCCTCCTAACCTTTAGACAGATGTTCCGGGCCATGAAATATTTGGAAACAGCCATGTTTTATGAGGTGCTGAGAAGAGAGTTCATAAACAGAGGAAGAATGTCCGCCTCTTCAGCCAGATCTTCCCCCTACATCCCTTTACCACCTCTCCATGGCCCTCAGCACTAACGTCTATGTAGAAGTGCTCTGGTTCGGGGATGTGCTCTTGAGTGCAGACACAGGTACATATATATTTCAGTCATTAACCAGATCACCATTCTAGGATCTGCTGCCATTTGCATGAAAAATTCGCCAAAGACGACGTCTGTTCCGCCTGTGGAAGTTGTCATCCACTAATCTCTGACAGAATTTTTTTTTTTCTATTGCTCATTTTCATTACTCAAAGGACAAAAAAAGAGAATGCTTTTTTGGGTTGCAACCATGAGAGGAAGTTTGTGCTGGTTGTTGCGATTGTGTCTTCCTCTGATTTAAACTGCATTTGACAACTAAACTGCGAACTGAGAGATCCCCCCCCCCCAAAAAAAGCTAAATGAAGACACATTCTTCCTTCTTTGTTTAGAAAAAAAAACAGGGTGTTCTGTCCTTCCTGCCTAACACTATGCTGTCCATCAAAAAGTCATCAGAAGAAAAACCTGGCAGACCAGATTCAAGGTCAACATGCTAAATAGCACACCAGCTATTTCCCCACTAAAGTTTGCAGCTCATCCTGTTTTCCTCCTCAGACTTTCTCTTCTCTGTCAGATATTTCTACACGCATCATAACAACACCCTGTTATCGTACATCACCTCAACAAGAACAACACCAACCGTCACCTGGAGAGTAAAGAAAACTCTGGACTCAACCTTTGTTGAAGCATCTGCAGATTAACTTTGAAACGTTTGGATTATAGATCATTAAACTGTGTGGATTTAAGGACGCACTTAAGAACAACAACACAAAGGACAAGAATAATCAGTGTCAGTGTAAGGGGTGGCGCCCCCATTGTCACTGGCTTAAAGGACGGGACGGGTTTAAGCTTTCAGGAAATTGAATTATGAAACAAAGTGAGTGAATGAAAAGGGCTGGAGTGACTGTTTGGATCATATAAAACCAGTCTGAAGGTTGCTGAAGGGCTGGCACTTCACCTAAAGGTTCACTAATTAGATTGGTTGACAAAAGTATTGAGGCCTGTGTGTGTGTGTGTGTGTGTGTGTGTGTGTGTGTGTGTGTGTGTGTGTGTGTGTGTGTGTGTGTGTGTGTGTGTGTGTGTGTGTGTGTGTTTGTTTGTTTGTTTGTGAGGGAAGGAGGGTGGGGGGTTGCGGGGCTGACTTCCACTTTACAAATTGCATCAGTAATTTAGAAGAAAAGCTAAGGTTTAGGAAATTAGCTGTTACTCCAAAAGTGAAGTCAATTTGTGTGTGTGTGTGTGTGTGTGTGTGTGTGTGTGTGTGTGTGTGTGTGTGTGTGTGTGTGTTGAAACTCTGATGTACTCAGTGCGTTGATGAGATCCATCTCACATGCGGTCAAAAACCCCATCATCATAAGACACACCTCTGTCAGATGATGTTGCGTCTCTTGAAACCCTGAAGAAGACAGGTATGTTCAAACACCAGTAAAGGACCTGAACAATTTTTAATTTTTTAAATTTTTGAACAATAAAGTCCAATTAGATGCGGGTGGATGGGGCTGCGAGGGTGTGTTAGCTCAGATTCTACAGGTCCGCCACATTCAGTGATTATTCAGGTTTGAGTCTCCCTCAGGAGAAGCGTGAAGGCGTAAGGCTGCTCTTCGTCCTGCTGCTCTTCAGCCTTCCTCTTGAAAAAAAAAAAATCTCTGAGCAAAGCGTTAAAGCACTACAATACTTGAGGAAAAACTGCCCTTTATAGTGAGTCAACCTGGATACTGTTCTACTAATGTTCATCCAGCATATTCAAGTATTCACTTGGGATATAAGCAGTCACACGTCTTCTACCAAATTGAGGGAATATGATCACAGTCATCATGTCATTTTGGTTTGTCAGTTGTAGACCTCTGTCACTGATCACAAGTCCGTTGAAAAGTACTTTTGGTCTGATTTAAGAAATCTTGCTTTGAGTTAGAGGCTTGTCAAACAAAAGTGAGTGAGATGGAGTGAGCATAGATACACAGACAGAAACCATGATTAGATGAGGGAATGCATTTATGGTGGTAATATGTTTAAAGTACTTGGATTATGCTGTCAGTATTTTCGCATATTCAGACACTAATTTAACTGTCTCCTCTGTTACTCTTCAACCTGAGTCTCAATATGTCAGTCTCCTGTGCAGAAGTAAGTGTGTGTAAGTACTTCCCTTCCCATTTGGGTCAGTTGTCACATTTTCTAAATTATATTTTAGGTTGCTAAAGCACTACAGAAGACAAATTAAAATAAAGGATTTGCATTGGGCATGGGGAATTAGATGATCCTTGGAGTTCAAAGTCTTGTCTTAGTTGTATATTCATTCAGCTTGGAATTGTGCTCAGAGAAAGTGCAAAAATGAAATAAAACAAATATAGCCGTTGTCATTTAATAGCTCAGTTGAATCTACCATTGTTGGAATTGGAATTAAACAAAGAAATACACCCAATACCAAGTAGCATTTTGTTAGTGTACTTGCAACTTAACAAGCACATCAGTATAGACACTCACCTAACACTGCTGGAGGCTGAAAGAAAATGCGTATAAATCCTTGACTGAACACTTCTCCGTAGTGCATAACAGGCTCATTCATTTTAGTGGTGACCCTGAATGTCTCCTCTGGAAGTAAGACATGGGTTGCGCACTACTTCAACATGAATATAACGATGCACTGCAGTACCAGGCTTGTGTAAGTCACACTAGAAATATTTCTTTGTTGACGAATAATACCGACGAGTTGGTCTTTTTTCTCCACTACCTGATGGACTTCCTCTGTGAATGATCATAGGAGAGAATGAAGATGGTTTTCTTGTCTGCAGCTGAAGCACAGAGTGGCTTTACTGACTGAGGTGTTGGATTTGGTTCCTCCCAGGCAGCCTTCCAGACAAATGATGGCCACTTTCTGACTTGGCTTCCTCTTGTTAGCTAAGTCTGTAAGACCGACAGCACCAACTGTCCCCGTCTGGGTTTTTTGGTCTGACTTTCCCATCTTCTGTTGCTTGAATTCTGAACGGCCGTTCCTCATGTCTTTATGTCCTCACGTGTCTCCCGTGAAACCGTTTTCACTGTCAGCAGTTGTGATCCATGGTTAAAGCAATAAAGCTCTTGTGATTTCAGGTGTGCTATGTGCTCAAGTATGATTTTATTTTTCTTATTAGTTGTCAAAAATAAAATAAAAACCAAACATGATTGTTGAAAACCAAGTTCAGCCTTGCTAATCTTCCACCTCCTTCCTCTCCAAGTTTGCCAAAAATCTTTGAAGAAGGAACACTTTCCCTTTGAGAGCGATAAACATCTCCCATGGATGACTTCAGAGCTTTAAAGCGTGCCTGTCTTGTGTTCTCAGCAAACGTGTAAAACACCATTTGGCTTGACGTCCGTCTGGTTTCTAAAACTGTCCTCCACCCCCGCCTGTGTCCTTATCAAAGACTCTGCACAATCAGTGGTTTATCGCTGCTGGAAATGAGTGCAGGAAGCAGATGTTATTCTGATTAAACGCACAGAGAGGCACACACACCCACACAAACACACCGCCATGTGAGCGGTGCAGCTCCAAGGCCTTAGAGGAGTTGAGGGCCAAGTCCTCCAGTCCGGATTCATAATACCTGCTGAACATGTGCTGCAGAGGGGACACACTGCCAACACACTGGCCATTTTTCATTCTTCTGGCTTGTGTTTAGGTTAAAGCGAGTGACAGTGAAAAATATGGAGCGCAAATCGGGTCAAGAATCTTCTGCTTTGGCCTGTTTCCGCTTTTACACAACCCCTCAATTATATGATGCATGATAGCACGGCAATCAGCTCTCCTCAACTCATGTAATTGCTACAATAGCTGATGAAAATGCAGTGTGTGTGTGTTTGTGAGAATGAGAGGCAGGAAGAACATCATTTGGTTTCTACTTTGATAAGAATGCACTTTGGCACCCCTTTATTTTCTTCACTTTAGGCTATTATTTTACAAACTAGATATAAAAGGACATAAATAAATGACATAAGTTACATGTACCTATAGCTCCTTGACAAAAAAAAAACAAATAAACAAACAAAACAAAACAAAATAAAAAGAGCCCCCTTCAAACAAAAAGTAATGAACATTTCAAACAAAAAAAACAAAAAAAGATTGAGAGAATGTTAGACCTACATGGCTAGATCATATGGCATTGGAAGGCATACAATGACAAACAATTTAACTCGTGTTAACTTTTTTTGTTTGTTTTTGTCTTTTTCAAATTGTCCCAACATTTAAGTAAAGGAAAAAAGTATTTTACAGTACATTCTGGTTTCCTTCCTCGACATGTCTTGCATATTTCCAAACAGGTCCTTTTTTTTTTTTTTTTTTTTTTTAAACGGTTGATAAAACCCAAAAGTAACAACGCTGCCAAAAGGAACGAGCAGTCGAGCTGTATTAAGGACGGAGGTGTTTCTGTGAAGTGTCACTTAGAAGTTTCAAACATTCACGTAAAGAGATAAAGGAAAGAATCTTGTCCAAACTTGTAGCTGTAGGATGTGCTGTGAGATCAAAATAACAAATAATCCAACTGTTTTCCCTTGTTAAGCCTCACTCTGAGCCTTTGTTTTGTACAGGTGCGTCATTTTACACTGCCCCCCCCCCCCCCCCCTTACGTATCCAGAGAAACAGTTCCCATATCTTCTCCTTGACTTGTCGTAAACTCGGAGAGTCCAAACTCCAGTTTCTCTGTAAATCTACAGGTGAGAGACTTTCAGTCACGCTCCTTGTGTGTCCGTTTGCAAACCAACGTCACTGCTGAAGCAGAAGTGGGTTGCAACTCCATGAAAACTGCAAAGTAAATGATGTTGCAGAGTAGAGTTCACGCAACAGGACACACCTCACGTAGTTTTTCGATGACACCAAAGAAAAAAGAACTAAAAAACGAAAACAGAACTCCAGGGTTTTTCTCTTTTATATTTATAAAAAAAAACAAAACAAAAAAACAATACAACTCTATAATCTCCTCTTCCACAGTGGCATGAAAATGGACAAAATTACTGATAGTACTTCAAAGACATCGCACACACACTCTCACACGCTTGTGCACTCACGCTCTCATTCATCCGCTTGTTACTTTACATGCAAACAACAACAACAACAACAAAAAAAACACAAAATAAAAATGAAACATCCAACAAAAAGAAACAAAACAAAAAAAAAAGAAAACCCATTATCCACTGGAGCAGGGCTTCTCGATTATATTACATTCTTCTTATTGTCTCTTTTTTATGCTGTTAATCATTCATAGTTTTTTTTTCCCAGCACGTCGCTGGAGGGCCACAAGCACATGGTGGCTACTTTGTCAAGTTGACATGTTGTGACGGTGGATGTCTTGGATGCTTGGGGATGGATTTGTCATCTCAGTGTCAGGGGAGACTCTCGACTAGAGGAGGGGGAGCAGGAGGAGGAAGACGAGGAGGAGGAGGAGGAGGAGGAGGAGAAGGAGTCCTGGAGGTAGCGAATGAGGCCAGGATCCTGTTTATGATGGACGGCAGCAGCTGGAGACAAAGAGAGAGAGAGAGAGAAAAGAGGCTGCATCAGTCACGGTGGTTTTCAATATAAATAATCTCTGCTCGGCCCCCGGTGCTGACCAGCAATATTCTTCTGCAGCTCTGTGGAACATTCGACTCATTCAACGCCAAAACCAGAGTATCCAGGGACGGCGGGCCGCCCTGTAGCCAGAAAGTATGGATTTTGTGGCATCTATGTATTTACTTGTGTGCACCACATGCTGTTGCGTGTACACAATATAAACAGAACTTACAATAGATGTTTCATCAACATTTGTATTCTAGCCATTGAGTTACACTGAAATTCAACAGCTGAAATGTGCATAAAATGTGAATTCTACACTTAATAGCTCTTGTTTCAAGCAGCTTTGATTTTGTTATTTTTATTGCTTCTAATATTCAGTCTACCCACGTTGATATAGAAGATCCAACAAATGATGAAATACAACGTTAAAGTAGAGCTGGGCCAACAACAATAGTTTCACCATTTCCTAATATCTGTATTTGACGCTATACTATTTTTGGTTTCTGGAATGTTCTCGTTATAGAGCAGTTTTATTTATCTCTTGACTAATTTCAAAGTTTTTAAACATTTATATGATAAATCAGTGAAGAAAATAATAATTGGTTCCAACTCAACAACATAACCAACTAACCCCACACACACACACACACACACACAAAAAACCTCCATGCAAAGCTCCATTGAAAATTACACTTTTAGTGTCACGGAGGCTGAATTAGACTGCAGTGGTTCCGGCTGGTTGACACTAATACACTGGCAACAGGGACTTATAAAATAAATCCAATAAATCATTGCTGTCACGTAAATTTAATTAATTACGTCAGTGAACAGCAGCGGTACGAACTTGCCTAGTAAGATAAATCCAAGCCTGCAATCAACTTGCGGTTGTGTGTTCATTTTTTGTGTATAAATTACAGCCTAAAAAAAAAAAAAAAGGAAATCTTGGCACAAAACACGAGGCTGAATTTGTAGCATTTGATATAACAACAACAACAACAACAACAACAACAACAAAAACAGCAACAAAAACAAAACGGCCTTCCAGGGACCATGATGACATGCTGCGCGTTCCCAGTTCCTGGGCGTTTTGTTCGACTGGGATCAGCAGCTGATTAATTCTTCTCAAGCCTTCCAGACTGATCACGAACCAATAGCTATTGATCGGCTCTGGCTGCCTGAGAAAGCGCAACCTGCTTGTTAATTAACACCGTTTCTGGGACTTAAGGGTCAGGGCTGGAATCGCTTTTGGCGGGTAGACCTTCTGGGTATTAGAAGCACAGTGCAATTACAAGGGGACTTAGAATTTAATGCTTTTATTTGTCTTGTTTTTAAAGTGCCTTTTCTTTTCTTTTTTTTTGCTGTGAGAAACCTGGAAAGAAAACAGATGCCATCAGTTCTCACCTCAGTGTGTGTTTTGAGTCCATCCTCTGTGTATCTTCTTATTTGTTTTGGGGGATGGTGTTGATTTATTCCCCATCCATATTGCCGTTGTTGCATACATTTCTCCAAATAAATCCAACCCAAAAAAAAGTCTTTCGAATTGCTTTACAGAATTTATAGCGCCAATTTAACGGGGTCCAAATAGCTGTCCATCAAAACTGGTGAGGAGGAGTTGGGAGGTCCTGCTGTGGGAGGGGGTACCCGACTTCCACTCTGATGGGGTTATGAATAGAAGAATCCAAAGTGTGTGTTTTTCAGAGGTGTTGGAGGGCATTTTGGGGAAGACGGGGGAGTTGGAAGGCTCCTCTGGAAGATCAAAAACATTCTCAGCAACATCCTGAGGGCGACACAATACAGCATTCTAGGAGAGAAACGAGGCCAGAGCAGAGCAAAAGAACAACTAGAAGCCCTCCCTGCGCCGCCGTCTCCCCACCGAGTCCAACGCCCAACCTCTGACGGTCGAGATCCTCCATGTTATCTGTGAGACAGCAAACAGGTCCAGCTGAGAGAGAACAAGTGAGGCCAGGGAAGCCTGCAAGTCCCACACAAACAATTCATGTACAATAAACACTGTCACAGGAAATCAAAAAAAGATCTGCTCTGCGGATTATTCCAGAAGTTCCAGAAGCAAACACTCTGCCCAGAGGAGGAAGAAAGGTACGTTTCCCCCTTGACTCGCTATTTCCTCCAAACCATTAAAGGCACTCCAGATTGGCCTCTCGGAAGCACTTTTCCAGCCGTTCCATCATCTATCCATAAATGCTGCAGACAGGAGTGTCCTCTCCAAAAACAATGAAAAAGGGCAAGATAAAGGTCTGAATTTTAAAAAGTGCCATGTCCACCACTTTTTTCTTCATCATCTTCTTTTCTTTTAAATCCAATTTAAAGTGCATGGATGAGGTAAACTATTTCTTCATAGTTTATGTGTCTCTTTTTTTGTAATATTTCATCTTTTTTTTTTAAATGTATTATTACGTTTTTATGTTTTTCGTAAGAAATGAAGTTGCTTTGCTCCTTTTTTCCTTCTTCTTTGTTGTAAATTTCAGACGGGAACCATTCTGCCTTGCAACTGTTGCATTTGGGAGAGCATTCCCTGGACACTGGTCAGGATCTTGTTCTGGTGCGCTGCAGAGGAGATGCCTATGCGAGCCATGTCCCTTAAAAAAAAAAAACAAAGAATCAGACATTTACATTTAAACATGACCGTTTCTTCACCAATCGATTCAAGGAATAGTTTGACATTTTGGGTAATTTTTAAATGCATAATCCTCCAGAGAATTAGTTGAGGATGTGAAAACTATTAGGACAGCTAACTTAACATGAGCAGCTTAGCTTGGTTAGCTTTGTCTTGTAGTCTGCTGAAAATCTCCCACAACCTGTTAACTCTACTTTTTTGTTTTTTGTTTGTTTGTTTGTTTGTTTTCTGTTCAAGATTAAATATACGAAGTATTTTGTGTTAATTAATATATTTATTTTGGCAAGCTATGACCTGCTGTCTTTAATATTTATCTTACGCTAATACCATCATAAGCTCTAAATCTAGAGTATATTTAAAAATGAAATTGGTATCCAACCTAAGTTCCATTAAAATTGTTAAGCTATTGTGCATCGTACCTTCATTTGAATTAACTTATTACAATTCATGTATCACATATTATCATATTATTCTACATGACACTTTATGAGAAGTGAAATTGTGTATGCAGTTTGTCAAAACTGGAAAAAAAGAGCTTAACTTTTAATATTTCAGTTAAATATTTTACTGAATTATTTATTTATTTCCAGGAATCATTTTCTGTACCATACTTTATTTTATTCTATCTACAGTACAATGACTTGTCTGTCTGCTTTCACTGACATTTACATAAATGAAAAGAAGAAAAAGTTTCTGCTGTGTTGGCTAGCTTGCATCTTGTCCTCTCTCCTCTCTCACACGCTTGTTCTCCTTCAAACTCACTCTTGTGTCATGTGGACCACAGCCTCTGGAGTGGTGTAGCCGGCAGCTGTGAAGTTGTCGCCGTATCTCTCCATGCCTATGGCCTGCAGCCAGTCCTCCACTGTGCCCACGGCTGAGGACGCCTCAGGGCTACCTGGCTCCAGTAGGGTGGTGTTGGGCCTGGTGGGTGGAGGACAGATTTGAATAAGAGGAATTTGGGTTTTTGTCAGCTACAGACTTTTTCAACTATCAGTTAGGTTTGTTGACGTTTGAGGCTCCAGCATGCAAGCTTTAACCAAACCATGATGTGTGCAACTGTCTTTGCAAATTGAAAATAAAAGTTACTGCGTGATAAAGTGCTTCTGACTTGAAAGGCAATGATCCGCTGTGTTACACTGTCTGGAGCACCACTGATTCATGACCACTACAGCAATGACAGCATTATGGGAAAGAGAGTTTCCTTGTCGCGATGCTCTTTTACGGGAGTATGACACATATGGTGCACCTCCTGTGATGACACAGAGCTCCCCACAAACCACACGCTGATGAACTGCAGGTCTGTGAGGTATAGTTCTGGTTTGTGTCCCTGTGTTCTAGGTCCCACCTGAAACCATGCCAAGTCAAACACTGTTCCTCCTGGGTGTGACCGACATAGTTGATCCTTTATTTTTTTCTTTATAGAAAACTCACACACATACTTTGTTGACCGCATGGTGGAGTTCCTCCTCAAATTCAGTTAATCATCAGCAGAATTACCTCCCTCTCCTTTTACTCTCTTTCCGTCAGCCATGAAACATTTACATGAGGGCCAGGCGAGTCTGAGTCTGAGCAATCTGCTTTACTGACTCTCTCACTTTCACACAATCTATCATTCTCTTTTAAAAAAAAGAATGTTCATTTGAACTCTGAGAGCAGGATGTCAGACTCTTTAATAAGTCATCTTTTGTCAGAAGGAGGAAAAGTACATGCATCGCCACACTTTCCCCTACGCTTGTGTACCTGTAAAAGCTACATTTATAGGATCCAGTCCTGCTAATTACTCCGCAAAGGCTTCCCGTTTTGTGTGTGTGTGTGCTTACACACTCATTAAACTCCTACAGACTCCCACTGGCCTGAGTTGAGTCTGTAAACACATGTAGGTCATTCCTGACACGTTTAGCTGCTCAAGAGTAATGGTGTCTGCGCTGGAGGGTCGTGTTTGTTTTTAACTTGGCGTTACATCGTAATTCTCCCTCCTGTGTTAAAGCGGCAACATTCCTGACTGTACAGCACCAATAAAGCTCGTTTGCAGAGAAATCCATTATGGAGGCTGTTTGTGCTGAAAAGAGCCACACTTTGCTGGTAGATAATGTTTAATGGTTAATGTAAATACCAGAGAGGGAATAGAAGGATTGGTGTGTGTGTGTGTGTGTGTGTGTGTGTGTGTGTGTGTGTTGTGTTTAAGAGGTATAATATGACATGTGAGATACAATTTTTTGCACAGACTCGACTCGGCTGAGCAGGCTAACAGACACAGCAGATGAGTTGATGCACGCTTGCTTAAGACAACATATTTGTGGACTGTCAGTCTGACCTATTGGGAAATATATTGCTCCGTTCTGTTATTTTGACTTAGTTTAAAATTTACTAAAATAACACAGAACCACAAATAAAGGAAGAGTTCAGCCAAACTGCCCAAACAAATCAGGACATCATATAACATAATCTCTGGTATCCTGCCACTGTCAACAGTTTTCTCCGAAAGTAGCTGATTTAAAAACTGCTGACATTCGTCTCCATGATTCAGTGATTAGAGAAACACAGTGGGACATTGTATCTAGACAGCATCACTCTACGAATGTGTTTAATGTCATGTTTCAACACTCCAAACTTGACAAATGAAGTTCCTTTCACCTCCATTGTAATGAGCTGGAGACAGAGACAGAAAAAAACCAGAGCGAACACAAACAAAAGCGTCTGTACAGCAAAATTTAAGATGGAACCTAAGAGGAAGTAAAATCATAACACCTTGATTCTGTCTTTGTGTTCTTCTCTCACCTGACAGCAGTGTCTCCCCCAGTCCTCTTCAGAGTGTTGGGGTTACGGATCAGCTTATCCAGCATGTTGACTATCTGTCCAAACTTTGGCCGGTCGGCTCTCTCTCTCTGCCAGCAGTCCAGCATGAGCTGATGGAGCGCCACTGGGCAATCCATGGGCGGTGGCAGCCGATAGCCTTCATCAATAGCTTTGATCACCTACAAAGCAGATGGATGCTGTCGTCACCGTGTTTTCTATTTCGTCCGTAGACAGCTGGACTATGGTACTAACTGTTCGATTACAGCAAAGAAAAAAAAATTCCCTATAATTTTAAAC
Organism: Aulostomus chinensis; assembly: GCF_037954235.1. Lineage (NCBI taxonomy): Eukaryota > Metazoa > Chordata > Actinopteri > Syngnathiformes > Aulostomidae > Aulostomus > Aulostomus chinensis. Next base: position 10,113,581 of record NC_141329.1, read on the forward strand.
CCGACTCATCATCCTTCTTGTAGAACTTCCACAATAAATTCAATTCTTTGTCATTCGTGTGTGGTCATGTGTCATGAAAAGGGACAATATTGCTGGGTATTTGATCATAACCATGTTAAATGAGGAAATATTTTCTAAAAAAGGGAAATAGGTAAATATTTATGAGTTTCAGCATTTTAACCAAACTCCCGTCGCATATTACTCATGATGATCTGGAAATCTTGTGACTTACATCTTGGTTACTCATGTCCCAATATGGTCGTTCTCCATATGACATCACCTCCCACATGACGATTCCATAGCTCCACACGTCACTGGCCGAGGTGAACTTCCTGTAAGCGATGGCCTCGGGGGCCGTCCAGCGGATGGGGATCTTCCCTCCCTGTAATTGAAGGATGGACTGATTAATAAAAGATGACAAAGCAGACAAGCAAGGTGACACACACACACACACACACACACACAAAATTGAAACGCACGCACACACAGTCGGACACACACTCACCCTAGTGGTGTAAGCAGCCTCGGGGTCGTCCTCCAACACACGTGACATGCCAAAGTCAGACACTTTGCACACAAGGTTGCTATTGACCAGAATGTTGCGAGCCGCGAGGTCACGGTGGACGTAGCTCATGTCTGACAGGTACTTCATGCCTGACGCGATGCCGCGCAAGATGCCGACCAGCTGGATCACCGTGAAGCGACCGTCGTTCTTCTGCAAGAAGAAAAGAAGGTAAAATGTTCTTCATGAAAACTTACTGGCATCTTAATTGAAAAATATTGTTCGATCATACACAAGTGGTCTCAACCCTCTAATGCAGCACTCCGAATACATTTATACTAGATTTTGTTTGTTAAATACTGAGATATTTATCTGTTGATTATTTTGTTACATACAGTACATTTTTATGTGTCCTTCCAGTCACTGATTCATTTGAACCTGCTCATTAATGTATCAGAAGCTAATGAACACATGTTACGGGGGATTCCAAATATGCTCAACACCCTTAGAACCTTTCTATGACGTATAGAGCATTTGAAGGGTATGTGACGCACCACAGGACATGACAATCTAGATATATGTAGTCTATTTTTGATTCACATTTTTCTGTTACGCATTTAAAGTTTTTATCGATGTGACTATGCTTACATGACATAAAGCACTTGCATATTTACAGATGGGTTCATAAATGTTCCAAACTTCTTACAAACTTTTTTATGGATGCATCATGAAAGCAGTCATGACTGTTCACCAAAACCTCACTAAACACTACCAACAGTCCTGTTAAATTTATCCTGCTCACCTTGACTATTTCCAGGATAAAGCTGCTAATCATAATCTAAAGCCTAAAGTTTAGTGAACCTTGTCAACTCAGAGGTGAAACCTGTGTTCAACTCTTGTCGGAGGAATGCTAAGTCGATCAAGGGGAGGATAAAGATTAGGGCGAATGTTTGCGAACAAACGCTTGTAATTTTGGTGGATGACATTACAGAGATAAGATGGGATCAGCACGCTACGGTCGTATCGCACATATACGTGTGCACATGTGCGGCAAACGAAACGCATGACTGACCCTCAGGAATGCATCCAGCGATCCGTTTTCCATGTACTCTGTGATAATCATCACTGGCTTACCTAGAGAGAGAAAGAAAGAGTGAGAGAATGAAAGGCAGATGATTATGGAGGTAAACGATGCACATGACAGCTCAGCACAGCGGGGGAACGGGGGGGGGGGTTGTTCTCAAGGGAACATATGTATGTGTGTAGTATGAGTGTGTGTTAGCCCATCTATCTCTGTCCCGCAGTGATTTAATTAGCTCAGTGTAACGGTTGCCCTGACGTCCCCTTCTTTCCTTGCACATGCGGAGGCATCTCCTCTAAAATAAAACCACAGAAAACACACACACACACATACACACACCATCTTGTATTTATGCAAATATGAACTGACTGGAGACGCATTATCCAAAGTCTCATCACAGTCACCACCCCAAGTCCCTCTGACTCTCTATTTATGTCACTCACTGTCCCTTTGCCCTCTTTCTCCTCTGCCAACTTTTGACGTGTCTGTCACTCTCCTGCTAGTTCCTCTCTATTGCTTTCTTTTTTCCTCTTCCTCACTCACACTTTCTGTCCCTCCCTTCCCAGCCACTCCTCTCTGGCCTTTGTCACCCCATCCCTCTGTCATCCTCGCTCCCTCTCTCTTGGGGTAGCGTCTGTGTCTTTATCTGAGTTGGGGCAGGCGGCAGGGAGGGTGGACATTCCCTGGTGGGTCTCTGTCTTTGTGTCCCCCAGGATTGGAGGGGGAGGTAGCGGCCATGAGGAGAGGAAGAAAAAAAGGGAGGAGAGGGAAGGGAGGGTGGCTTGTTTTTATCCCAGAACGCCAGTAAGCTGATGCCTAACCAGCCATGGCAACAACACATGCCGAACAGAGCTGCCACAAATTCCTCTGAGGATGCTGCTGTTCTTTGCGTTCCATTTCAAGTGGCACAGTTAAGGTGGACTTAAAAGCTTATGGTGTCGAGGAGAAGTGCTGAGTTAAGCTCGCCGACTTGAGTGGAGCTTGTGTGAAACCTCTCCTGTGCTCCTGCAGAATGCCTCAAGTAGCAGAGAGCCAAGCAGTTGGCAGCTGGGGTCTAGAAGGTGAAGTTCCACTCCGCAGCAGGCTGCTCGGCATGCCAAAAGGCCGTCAGTCACCGCCTTGCCCGCCGTGTGATTGGCACCCCATTAATCACGGGGCACTACGGCAATGTCCCCAAAAAGAGGAAGTGGAGTTAAAGTTGGGAGAGAGAGGGGGCCTTCTTTGTCAGCCATCTTTGTTCTCTTTGTTGCGAGCCTCTGCCCCAGGGCCACCGATGATTGACAGCTCCCCAATCAAGTCTGAAGACCGTCTGACCTGTGACCTTAAACTCTCGCCTTCCCAGCCCCACCCTCTTCCTCCTAGCTTATTTGCATGCTAATTCCTTGTTTACTGAATGCGCCATGCCGCCTTTGGCAATGAACTCTGGGTATATGGCCCTGCCAGTGGGCCGATTATCACCCGCCAACAAAACAGGGGATGGAGAAAAACGCAACAGGGGGACAATATTGGAGGATCATTGGGCGAATGCTCCTCTGAGACCTAGAAAAGTTTTATACTTTGATGCTCGTGGTTTTTCTTTTTTTTTTAAATCAGCTGTTCAACATCTGAGGTCAAATGAAAACTTAATTTAGAAACTGGATTCAAGATGGTGGACTTTGGAATTATTTTATAATTGATGAGCCTAAATTTTCTCTGTTGGACATGCCAGCAAACTTGTGCCACATTGAGAATTCCTTTTAGCACGATTGTAACAGAGACGGGAGTGCAATTCGAATAATGGATTTTTAATAGATTCCGCTGACACACTCAAGTGTGAAGGACTAATTTGCCCAAACCTTGTGTCAAGCTCTTAGAAGTAAGAGTGGAAGGAGGTGGAGTGGGAGTTATCAGATGCCCTTCTTGCTTTGGCTCACCAGCTTTTCATGTCGGCTACTGTCACCACCATGCAGCTCGTCTGCTTCTCCTTCATCTCTCCCTCTGTCTCGCTCTGTCTTTTTCAGCCTCTGGTTCAGTAGCTCTGCTTTCTCTCCCTGCTGTTGTTCTCTGTCTTTCCTCCAATCCATCAGCTCCTAACCGCCTCCCTGTCGCTCCTTCTCTCCGCATCTCTATTTTCACCTTCCTTCACTGCCGATGTCTTCCCCCTTCCTCCTGTCCATCTGTCTGCCTTTTCTTCGTCTTTCTCGCCATGTGTCTCTCGAGGTTTGTGAGGTCACTCCCCGTGGTGAGAGGTGTTGTAGGTGATAAGCAATTTTGCCTGTGTTGCTGTTCACTTTCTGCTCTGGCTAGGATAAGTGTGTGAATGTGTTTTGTGTACGTGTGTGTGTATGTGTGTGTGTGTGCCAAAGTGAGAGACAGCGTTATCTAGCACAGATAGGGCCAGGCTGTTGTGTCACGACACATTAAGGCACTTCATCCATCTAACCTGAGACGAGGCAGACCGTCAGCTATGGTAACACTCACGCACACTTGCATGTAATCAAAGGCACACAGACATGTGCTGACAAGACATTCACACATGCACACACACACTTCTATCCTGACAAACAGCATTGGGGTTGGGGGGGGGGGATATAAGAGGTTGCGAGAAACAGAGACACAGAGAGGAGTGGGTGCCAAGGGCAGAAGGAGGGGGATTTAGCTGGTGTTTTGTGGCCATGCAGCAGCAGATAGAGGAGGTATAGGGTATCACTCCCTAACCCCAAACACATTTATAGCTGACATCATGATTAATGAGCCTAGCGCCGCACTACAGGGTCTGTTCCTGGACCCATTAGACCCACCCCCCAACTGCCCACCTTGCACTTACTCCCCACCGATGCTGGACCCTTTCCATCTGGACAGAGCCCAATTGGGGATACCCAGACACCGACATCCATATAAGTGTTCAAATAACTTAAGGTGCTGTTGGTACTGAGGTATCAAACACACACCTTTGCTATGAGCTAAGCTAGTAAAGGTTAGTTTGTCCACACCCTCACCCTTCTCTGAAGTCACCCAGAATTAAAACTAAATTTTATGCAAACGCAATCATGTGATTGTCAGTTTAGATTAATCACACTTTTCTCCAACTATGTAATTTCAGTCAAATTCTGTTCAATCCTGCATTTATTTCCATGACAATGAAAGAAAATTAGACCTACATTTAGTGACCACGCCCTCCAGGTGAATGATGTTCGGGTGATCAAACTGGCCCATGATGCTGGCCTCTGATAGAAAATCCCTCCTCTGCTTGTCAGTGTAACCGGCCTTCAGTGTCTTGATAGCCACGCAGATCTCTCTCTTGCCTGGCATCTTCAAACGGCCACTGCAGACCTCACCAAACTCCCCTGAAAAACACACACACACACACACACACACACACACACACACACACACACACACACACACACACACACACACACACACAAGGTTAGGTTTCAAACTGATACACAAGCACTATGATTCTACACTGCACAGACTATAAATCAAATCGAGCAGGTGAGAGGTTTTGTGTGTGTTTGTGTGTGTGTGTGTGTGTCGGTTAGAAGGGGTCTGCTTTAAACATTGATCAGGGTCTCTAATCCCTCACTCGGCCCTCCCCCTCACTCGCTGGAGCAGAAATAGAGGGGAAATGGATATTGATTCTTTCTCTTTATTATTTTGTCATTGGATGACTTTTCTCTAACCATGCAGACGGTACAGACAACATATTTAGCCTCTGTTGTTCTTTTTTCTTACTTGTTGACCTCTGTAGAAGCGCACCAAATGTTAGAGTCTGAGAAAATGATGTTTATTTATCCTCAAGGAGAGTATATAAATGCATCAACAGCAACACAAAAAGAAGGAAACGTAATTGCATGAAGCAAGCAATCATTCTCTAATTGCAACGAACAACAATCATGGTAACTGATAAATAGAAAACAAAATGTTGTCCCTCACCAATGCCAATGACCTTCTCGATCTTGATACAGGATGCGTCGATCTCTTTGGCAAACTCCCGGACAGCTTGGTTTGGGTCCTCGTAGGTAAAGGGGTCGACGTATATCCTTACTCCTGAGTTTGGAAAGAAAGGAAGTAAAAAAAGAGAGAAGGAAAAGAGTGAAAAATGAAGGTTAATTCATTCTGGCATTTACTCTCCATCTGTTCTTTATTTCCATCGTGCTGCAGGCTACACTGCCTTCCTCTTCCTCCCCCTCATCCTTTCTTCTTTCCATACTTCTGTTCACACTCACTATTGCTTTTCATGTCTCCATGACTTAGTCCGATGAAGACGGAGCTCATTAACTTGAAATGTTTGTGAGGCAACAATAACTGATGGCTTGATAATGAGGTGATTGGGGATCCAAGTGTTTTTACTTCAAAATGGGTTGCAAAGCACATGAGCACACCTGACAGCGCTAATCTTTTTCAATTAAAGCGTGTGTAGGTGTTGTGCGTTACCTTGATGTAAGTGCTTCTCTTCGTCAGCGTCCTGCTTGGCCTTGCTGTACTTACTCCTTCTAGGGGCAAAAAAAGCAGGACGGTCAGTTGGGGGTCATGCAAAATGTACAGTTTCAAATGTCAGGCAGTATGTTTAAAAAGCATTCGCATCCCCCATAAAAGAAAAAAGAAACAGATTCGTCCTCTAACAAAGAATCTTGCAACACACTTGTACATCCCTTAAATCCTGTGAGGAGGCTGCACAATTATAGATCACCAATGATATATATATTTTCTTTAATTATTCACTCGAGGGTGTTTTTTGGGGGTTTTGCCTCCTCATTTTCTATGGCCATTTTTCTAAAGACTTAAATGGATGAACGAATCTGTTCATTCTCTAGGAGATAAGTTTGATACCACGCTGTCATTTAAGTATGTACCTGAGCTGGTTAGCTTTGCGTAAAATGGGCTTGTTAGAAGATCAGAAATGTTCCGAAGCATAATTACTGTTAATTTAGGCGATCTTGATCAGCTCAGGTGGTTATGATGTCAAACAAAACTTCTTAATTTAGTTTTGTGAATTTACATTAATTATTTTGGTTAGGTTTTGTATAGCTAATGTAATGTTACTTTTACTACCAATTTGCTGTCTACTGATTGAACAGCAGATTTCTCTGGGGGGCGGCCATGTTGCCTGTTTGCTGATATTGTATGAATGCTCTTTACTGGGAAATGGGACCTTTCCAAAACATCCACAACGCTTCACACATAAAAAATATAAATAAATAAAGTTAATCTCAAACTCAGCTATAAGTACATTTGAACAGAAAATGGAATTTAAAAAGCTTACTGGAGTGAATTTCTAAAAGTAGAGTGCTATTTTTTTTTTCAAATTCGTCCCATTTGAGCAATGTTTTATTACTTTTATTTGCGGAAATTATTTTCCAATTAAAAAGCCCTAATACTTCAATTTCACAGCATTTCACGAGGCAGTATTTTAATTTTAACTTTGCATATTCATATCTTACACTCAAAACACATTAATGCGTCAGCATTAATATTCCAAAGTCTGAAAGGGGTCATTTTACATGCTAGAGTACAATCATTTTCCTGCTAGTTTCGTATTTAAAGAGTGTTATTACCACTTCTAATCAAAGAAAAATATATTTCTATCACAAGCCAACTATGTGTACAACAAGAACTTCTGATGGAGGAGCCATGCGGGTATAAAAAGCTGGAAACCAATCCCATGGAAGATGCTCTTAAATCCCTCAAGCAGCCTGACACCTGTGCTCATATTGATGCGTTAGGTCAGAAGTGGAAGTGACCAGCTGTGTGAGACATTGTCCTCGTCTATGGTTGTGTAATGATGGTAAACAGCTACATGATTACAGTCCCTCCCCACAATCACAGGATGGCCACAGCAGCACAATGACAGCAGCCGTCACATGCATATAAAAAAGGCAAAGACAACCACCTGCTTGGCTGAGGAGACAGGCAATCACATGGAAAGCGAGGACACAAAAACTCACACACACACACACACACACACACACACGCAATCAACAGCCCCTTTCAGTCCCAATCATTCTCAACACCAATACACACATGCAAACAATGATTTGGTTTCCCTATGAAGAGGCACACACACACACACACACACACGTAGGCATGAGCGGCTAAACACATGCCACTAACAGGAGAGCACGCACACACACACACACACACACACACACACACACACACACACACTTGCTGTAATCAACACACTAACTATTAACACTTCCCTTCCCCCAAGACCCCCACACACATGACACATGAAAACAATACTATTTTTTCTGCATATGCATGAACACACACACACACACACACACACACACACACACACACACACACACACACACACACACACACACACAGTGTGGTTAACACCCCTGAGGTGAGGCAGCCCCATCTGCATGTAATCCCATCTGTGTGATGGTGCTTTGTCCTGCTCGCTGGTTAACACCCTGAGATTGGGTCACTGCACATCCACCTGATGCCTCTCTTTCTCTCTCTCTCTATATATTCTATCTCCTACTTTTCATTGCCCGCTTATCTCATTGTCCACACTCCCATCCTTCTTTTTCTCTTTTTTCACCCTCTCTCTTTCATTCTTCTCCCAGCAGTCAGCAAGGCACAGCAGGGGAAAATAACTAGCGGCCCAGATTAGAGCTGCTAGCTGAGACGAGTGGGGACGGATGCAGAGGACAGGGAGCGAGGGGTCACTGATTGCATCTCTTCAGCTGTCGGAGCTGTCAATCACATCTCCGGTGTGGCGAGTCATCACTCATTCTATGTCAGTGCTAGCTGTATTGCTCGGTGTGTGTGTGTGTGTGTGTGTGTGTGTGTGTGTGTGTGTGTGTGTGTGTGTGTGTGTGTGTGTGAGTGAGTGCGTGTGTTTTTCCGGTGACGTCCATCTCCTTGACAGCTACTCTTCCAGGTGCTAAGCAAGACATCCCTCATCTCAAAGGGAAGAGGAAGCGACAGAAAGCAGAGAAGACAGAGGTAGGAGGAGGGATGAAGCCCACCTTCGGCTTATGACGAACGCACTGATGAGAATGAGGAGGAGGACCACGCTGCCCACTACGGACACCAGTAACACCGTAGAGTTGGCCCCGTCTCCGATAATTGGTGCTGGCACTGAGAGAGAAGAGCAAAAATGAGAAGAGGAGAAAAAGAGTGATATCACAGCAAAAAAAAAACCTAGCATATGTATATTTTGTGCTTATCAGACCTCCGTTTCACACCATCCACATCTCTGTTCGCCTCACACAGAACTCAGAGCTCTTGCTCCCTATCCCCCTGTTTTTTGATTACCCCATAAAGACTCCTGCTCGCTTCATCGAAAGACAACCACAGCTCATTAGGATGTGTGCTTGACCATGTCATTATCATGCGTCGCGGCCCCCATCTGCATTACAATGGGGACACCTGGTCATCTCTGCTACCGTTTACGTCATATTTTGGCATACAGTTTCCCTATTTTGTTGACCTTTAGGAGGCTCTAAGAAAAATTGTTTTAATATTCAAAGTCGGAAACGTTCCATGGGACTTAACAGGTAGATATGGTAATATGTGGCATTTAATAATAGTACACTGGAAATTTGGGGACAATTTATACCAACTACATTTTGTATTTGTCATACAAAGATATAAATATAATTATTTTGTATTGTCATAAGCAGATATACACAGATTTTAGCTGTGTAGAATATAGATGAAAAATCAAAAATAAAACCAGCAAGCAGCAGAAACTGTAAAAACACCTTTTGCTTTAGTATCGACTTCAACTATTTGCTCACAAACTGAAATATCATTGATCAAACGTATTGAGCCTGGCGTTATCATCAATAATGACTTGACCGAATGTAAATCTTGAGGTCAGATATTTGGCTTCAAAACCGCTGCAGTAGCTTGAAATGAGTTAATTCCCACATATTCATGGCAAAGTTCCTGAAATTTACCGGATATCTGTCACCCATTTGCAACCCAACCAAAAATTGTCTTATTCCTCTCTGTCTGACACTATCAGATAGATTTTTTTATCAGATTTTCTCGAGATCCTTTGTTTTTCTGTGGTTGCTCCATCATATCGACTGGAACATTTCTAAATATAATTATACACACATTTCACGGAATCTCAACTATATCTGTTATTTTATCTCCACTAAAATTCCGTGAAACGTCTGATCTTAAGTCCACGAATGTAAGCGCTTGTTATCTTTGGGTTTTGGACTGCAGTTGAAACACTGAACAAGCTTTTGTCTTTACTACAATCACATTTACTGCTGCGTAGCAAAACACGTAACAAAAATTAAGAACAGAAATGTTATCTTTCTTCAAAAAAAAGATCAACAGTTAGAATCCACTTGAGACTCGAATAAAGGAATTTCCTACGGTTGCTAGTTACTTGCTGTAGCACCACTTATCTCTTAAATGGCAGGTACTTTTGATAAAGGACATAGAAGAGATGAACTCTTAAAAGATGCTCTCATAGCAGGATTTTGCAGGAATGGACATGATTGAGTTGAATTTGTCATCAGTGAGCGGAAGAGATGAGGCTCGACTCACCAGAGTTAGTCATGAACTCAAAGGGTCCGCTGAATTCCCCATAGCCGGCTGCTGTGCGTGCACGCACATGAAACACATAGGAGGTTATAGGGGTGAGACCTTTGATGTCTGCGTTCCTGGATGAGGTCTTTATGATTCTGTAGCTTCTTTCATTCTGGTCCTGCAAGAAAAGACCAGAGTCAGAGAAACAGAGGGAAAAACAATTGACTTTGTAATGAGAACAGTATTAAGATGTATGAAACCCCTCACCTTTTCATAGTACTTGACCTCATACTCCAGGATGACCCCGTTGGCTCTGTCTGGAGGCTGCCAGGCTAGTGAGATGGTGTGTCGTGTGATGTCCTTAGCCTGGATGGATGTGACTGGAGACGGAGCTGAAAAGAGAAAACAAGTCAAGCCTGGTGCTGTTTTTAGCCTTTAAGACAACAAGTCTGTTTTGTGTTGCTCCACCAAATCCCCCCTTTGCTCCCACTGAGAAAGTCAAACAGCGGCCCAGGCAGCAAGCCATCCCCTTCCATTTGTGTTTGAACTTGGCCTCCATTCAAACTCTCAGGCAGTATAGAACTGTATACAGCTGAATTGCCAAAAACGAGTGTACTATACTCTCTCTGAACTAATATAGGTATCTATAAAACAGACCCAATTTCCCCTCAGCTGATGCTAGCGTGTCACTTTTTTCTACAAGCTAGCATAAAAATCTCTAACTTCATTTTCCGCATATTTGCAGGTCACCCTACATCGCTTCACACTCCGCCTCGGAATGCTCCGAACAAGCTCAACGCCTTCACCTTTTTCTTTTTTTGTCTTCAAGAGAGCAAATCAATTGGTTTTCATTAAAGCGCCCATGAGCGATCTTATCACAGGCCCTTTCTGCTGCAGCTGATAATGAGGCCATATTTCAAGCAACAGTGTTATCTGCGTTCAGCCGTCTTTAACATGTGAAGGTTAAAGCACAGATAATGGCTTCCTCTCGTCCCCTCCCTCCGGTGTGTCACTGCTGCACAAATCAAGCCACTATCTTCAGGGAGTATGCCAACACTAAAATTGGGTCATACACACTCTCAGCACTACAAAGAGAAATCAGGAGCGTTATAGATCTGAGTTACAAAAATTACATGAATGAACATCCAACCCGGAGACATTCATCTTCCAGCACAGTTGCAGTGTGAGGTCGCCCCTCACATCAGAACCACTACAAAGCAACACAAGAACAGTTCCACTATCGGCCCGGTAACATTTCATTATGGCTCCTCCTCTTCAAGAGTCGATCTTTGACCTCTGCTCCTTAGTGACACCGTAACCGTCTTGCTTCAAGAACATCTGCCTTTTAAAAAATTACAGTGAGATGATTAATGAGGGGTTCACAGTCCACCAATTATGATTGGATTATCTATGACATTATATACATTCTCTTCTCTTTGACTGAGGGCTCCAGGGAGCCTGGCATTCAGGCAAACGCTAACAAAACCCTGCTTTTAACTGTGGATTGAGTTCAAACAGGCCAGGAATCTAAGCACCAGCCATGGATTGAGTTTCAGCCGGCTGAAGAAGCAGCAGGAGGGGGCGGCAGTGGGTGTGGGACCGGGGGGGGGGGTTGAGATGAAGATGGAGAGGGATGGGATTGCAGACATCTCTTGGTAAATGGATTAACCCAAGGTTGTGTCATCCTGTTGGCCTAATGTGTTGCATCTCTGTTAAACAATTAGATGGCGGCCATTTGTATCGCTCTATCAATCTTAGCCAGCAGCCAGAGCCAATTTGAAGGCCCCCAAGGGGCTGAGCGAGGACGCTCCAGCAAAGAAAGAAAAACCCCCAGAGGGGTCAGAGACCCTCATTCCTCCCAGGTAATCCACACATCCATCTTCCCTCCAAAGATGACAGATATGGCAATCTAATTGTGCTCTACTCCTCTTGTTGCATTTTTATTTTCCCCTTAGCTAATGTGAGGACGAAGATGAGTGATTTCTTGAGTGGTCCCTACATGAGACATGAACATTACAAATATCACGGCAAAATTGTATGACTTGTTAAAGATGGATTAGTCAGAGCAAGGAATAACTAAACAACAGCATGTGTACAGTAACCTGATCAGTTACATCCAGAACAGAGAAAATCTTAGATTGCGATTTGTGAAGGCCAGACGAGACTAGCTAGCACCTCTGGATGAATTCAAATATGTGGGGCAATAATGTAATTTCTCACTGGCTCCTGAACGTGTGGGCTAAACACGCTGGTGGAATAATAAGTGTTAGAAGCAATGAATATTCAGATCTCATTTCAGAAGTGTATGCTTCAAAAAAGAAAAATCTCTTCACAGCCTGTGACCCTGGTAAACAAACACAAAACACACACATACTCTCTCTCTCTCACACACACACACACACACACACACTCTCTCTCTCTCACATGCACATACATAACTTGCTACACACAAGACCTCATTACACAACCAGATAGAAATTGACACAGAGAGGCACACACCTACTGCCATTATCTCACACATACAGCAAAAAAGACACCACCTACGCATGCAATATAATGAGTACAAACCTGACAGAGACATGGAGACCTCTGGTTGGGTTTGAAAAATCACCCTCCGGGGAGAATAGTACAGCTTTTGTGAAGTTCTGTCTACGTAGTTTGTGGGGCGAGTGAGTTTGTCTTTGCAAGCATGTTCATCACTTGGAGCAGCTGCAGAAACAGTTGTGCAAATATGCAGTTGATTACGGTTGGACATTAAAAGAGACGGAGGACAGGGTGCACATGTGGTCACCAGATTGGAGTTTTTTGTTTTTTTTTCTGCCACCAAGGAGGAAAAAAAGCTGGGCAGGGAGCTGTATTTCAGGGTGTCAAGAAAATGTCTACTGCCTACATGCTCTTTCCCCGCAGCCTATAAATTCTGCTTCCATCTCCCCAAACACATTTCCACATGTATGTCTGTCCAGTTATCCGAAGAGATGTAAAATCAAACACATGTGCACTGAAAGACATGCCCACACACACACTCCTTAATGCACTAATTCATTTTTAGTCACCTAAGCCTGCCAAGTATTTAGTATTGAGACATAAACACCTCTCACTCTTTGACTTTCTCCTTCCCTTTTTCTCACTCTCTCTCACACACACACACACACACGCACACGCACACGCTTGATCCCATAAAGGGGAAAAACATCAATTTACAGCCAGGGGTCAGTTCAAAGCTCGGACATCCCCCTGCTCTCCCCTCCCTCTCCTCATGCAGCATGGGTGAAAGGGTTACACCCCGGCTGATTTATGACATTGGGATTGTTCATGGCGAGACATGGAATCTAACCTCTTTGCAAGCGTGCGCACGCACACACACACACACACACACACACACACACACACACACACACACACAAGAAAATGCATGCCTGGTCACAGATGCGTGCACATGCAATGAAAAGTCTCATGTCTTAATTTTTGCTCTTTCGTCCGTTTTTCTCACATGCAAAAGTACATAGGCCCTCTTCGCCTCCAAACCTGTGCACCACACCTCTTCCTCTATGGCTGAAATTTGAACTTTTATGGGAAGGCAGCGGTGGTGGGGGTCTCTTTTCCACAGCACGTATAAATCCTAATAAATCTATCATAATAAATGCGTAATCCACTGTGTCTGGATGAGGGGAGGCCGTACGCAGAGAGGGACAGCCACAGATGACTGGTGGCTTTACCGGGGGCTGAAACCAGAGATTCCAAAGCCCCTACTGAGCATTAGCAGGAAGAAATCCAATCAGTCTGGAGCTATTCTCTTTAACACGCACACACACACATTAGAGGAGACATGAACCATACGGCGACACATTGTTTGAAAGATTGTCTCTATAACACTTTTAGCCTAGCATGCAGTCAGTCCTGCACATGTGCATTCACACAGACACACATACACACACACTCTAATGGAGCTTCCAGCTGCATAATCTGGTGGAACAGTTGTGAAACATGCACCAGTGATGGGCCAAAGGCAACATCATCTATATCTTACAACTTAGAGTCAGCAGATTAGCCTCCAGCAACCTCAGGGGTGGCATCGCTGTGTGCGCGCGTGTGTATGTGTGTTACCGTGTCTTTGTACGAATCCTCGTGTGAGAGGAGTTTTTGCACAGCCGTGCTTCAATGTGACCATCCTGTCATGCTATCGGGAGCCCTCAGCCTGGGCTCCAGGGTGTGCTCCATTACAGCTCCCACACATGCCTGTCTGGCAGCACTCGCAGCACTCCCACAGGCAGCACATCCATTCATCTCTATCTTCCTGACCCCAGCTGATAAATCAAACCACTGTGTCCTCAAATTGCCAGTCCAGGCCCCCATTCAAGATATTCACCTTACCCAGGGATGGAAATTAGTAATAAAATGACACAAAAAGGCACTTAGCTTGCCACCCAAGAGCAGTGCAGTAAAGAAGGCCAAGGTAATGATCGGCTATAAGCGAGCAGAGCAAGGGGGGAGGAAGAGAAAAGGCCAGGGTTGTAAAATCCATTTGCACAACAAGCGGTTACAAAATGGCTAAATGACAAAACAACGGGGGGCTTTGAACGCACCCCTCAGGCTTGCAGGGCTCTTCTCCAGCTCTGAAGGAGAGGCTGCATTCATGGGCGTATTTGAGTGTAATAATTACACGGATACACACAATCCAGCAGCATTTGTAATGAAGCCTCTGCGGATCGATACAACTCATCTAATTCATTAGCTGGAGACCTAAATATAGCATGCTGCCACTAGCTTCATCCTGGGCTCCTCATGCTTAATTATGCAAAACTCAAGTGAAATATTGCAGAAAATTATTTTCCACAGCAGAGAATCCATCATCCTCTGTAGCATTCATCAAACCTTTGCCAAAATCATTCACAGCTTTAATAAACATGTTTTGACATGCAAGTTGCCTCCCCCGAAAAAGGTACCACCAGCGTGCAGTGAAATGAAGCTGTCAGCATCAAACATAGACTGGCATCGTACACAAGCTTCTGATGGTATCACACACTCTTTCACTGCAGGAGTTGCATAATTGTCATGGAAATGTTGTCAATCAATCTCAACCTTTAAGCCATCATGGGTAAGGAGTCCTCAGTGTGCTCAGGTGAAAGGAAGTTATGGACATTTTAAATTTACAATAGCAAAGCTTACTGCTAAGGAAAATCATACGGAATAAAAGCTGTCCTAGGTAATATTTCTCTAGGTAACAGGAAATAACTATTGAGAAAAATACACTCCAAGTGTTAAAGTATTGATAGTAATGTTAATATCCCTCTGAGGACATTGCTGCTGCATACTGTCCAAAGAAAACTGAAAATGATATATTACAGCAATATTTCACTCAAGAAGTGTATTTTTCCCTTTAAAGTCGCTACTAACAAAAAGGTGTCTGGAACTCTGAGACTTTATTCCTCCTGTTTTAATTCTGTGTGATTCCCTCACGCGGAAAGAGCCAGCCACGTACATTTGGTGACTGATGGCTTTTGACACTAAAACTCCTGCTGTGTGTTCAGTAAATTACAAACACTTTGATTTGAGTTAAAAGTAAAGCACTTGTATATGTATGTATGTGTGTGTGTGTGTGTGTGTGTGTGTGTATATATATATAATTCCCTTACGCTTGTCCATAAAGACAGTGATTTGCAATGTGTCATTGAATCCATCTGAATGGTCAATATGGTTGAAGAGTACATTGGCGTGTCAATAAAGTGGGCCAATCAGTGTTTCCCACCTCCACTGTGACGGACATAACATGTATTTATTGTTGGATTGATCAATATATCACCAGCTGCTCATGTAAAACCTGTCGATTGCACGCTTTGACTGCTCAGTGAACCCCAGTGAGATCAGAGATGTATCGCTCAGCACTGGCATGGTATCTTGCCTGGCGACGAGTTCTTTTAATACAACTGTTGCAACTGAACCCTTCATGCTCGTTCACTACTTCACACTATCTCACTCCTCTGATCATCTTACCCGCCTGGTTGGTGGTGACGGTCACTGACACTGCCTGTTCCGGCCCGGGGCTCTGGGATGAAACACCATTCACTGCCCACACCTCAAAGGTGTAGTTGGTGTGAGCCTGCAGCTCGTTGATGGACACCCTGTTCCCCTTCAGACTCAGCTGTTGAGGGCTGAAGTGGATGCCGTTCCCGCACGCTTGACAGCGCCGGCCATCGGGTCCGCAGCGTTTACACACCACGTTGTACGTCAGATCCTGGCGTCCTCCTGAGCTCCTGGGCGGGCTCCACTCCAGGTTTACAGAGGTCTCATTCACATTGGATATAAGGTGGAGAGGCGCTGTCGGAGGGCCTACAGAGAAGAGAGGAAGAGCTGGTTAGAATAAACCATGTAGAGCCAAATACTAAGCAGGTACCATGATATATTAATATTATATTTATGTATGGTTGTTGGATTCTCTAAATTGACCGTAGGTATGAATGTGAGTGTGAATGGTTGTTCGTCTCTGTATGTTGGCCCTGCGATGGACTGGCGACCTGCCCGTGGATGCTGGGATAGGCTCCAGCCCCCCCGCCACCCTGACTAGTAAGGAATAAGCGGAAGATGACGATGGATGACGATGTATGGTTGAAGAGCAAAGAAGTAAAGGGGGCTGTTTCTGTATGACAGGTTATTAACATGAGAAACTTATGAGTGGCTAATAATTCGATGAACAATATTAGCTGCATTTGGTGAACACTTCAAGCACCTCTAATGGTCCGCTAATAGATTCTTTGCCTATAAGTTTTAATTGACTCAGTCGTCCCTTTATCAAGGCTTCTTGAATTCCCTTTTAATGTCCTGTTTAGTAAAGCAATGGAGGATCAGGTTTCACGTCCGTTAATTCAGCACATTTACTGAAATCCAACCAGATTTCTTAACCATTCACATGTTAGATCAGCTGGAGGTGGCAGAGCGCCCACGCCTGCTGCTAACAGTGGGGCTTTATGGAACCAACTCAATAGCTTCAGACAAGTTTGCTTTGGACCCTGTTATTACGTTCCTGCTTTGATCCGAAGCCTACACGCTGGCGTTTCTTATGAAAGACATGTGACACAAACTCCCCCTGCTCATCAATCCCAATTTACATGTCAGCTCCAGTGTAATTAATGTGTTTTTTTGTGTTGCCTTCAAACATAAGATTCGGTAATTGACTTAAGTCTTGCTCTTTCTCTCTTACTCTCCCTCCCACTCTCTCTCTCTCTCACTCTCTCTCTCTCTATATATCTCTCTTGCCCTCTCTCTGTCTAATGAAGCGCACGCGAGCCGGCTGGGGGAGATCGATGCAGGGTGAAATATGAAATCTAGTCAGTCCACAGACAAATCATTTCACAACGGAAATTAATTATCAGTGTTATTTTTGGAGGAGCAGAGTGGCAATGAATGATTTCACAGAGAGCAGTGAAGGAGAGTGTGTGTGGGTGTGTGTGCACACGGAAGAGTGTGTGCGTTTGCGCCCCAGAGAGGGAATAAGTGAGCTTTTGTGCTGCTTTAAAGGAGACGTGGCAGTCCAAGAATCTCCTTCCAAAAAGTGTATTTTTTACTCACAAATAGATGTCTTGAGTTGTTTTCCCCCTCCTGCATCACTTCTTTGTGACTCCACGATGCAGAATGAGCCAGCTAAGTTTATTTAGCATAAAGCTAATGGTGATTCACCACTGACAATAAACACGAAGTCAAACAAGTTGGTGCATTTAGTTTAGCCAGCTTGCAAGTGCTCAGCCATGGTAGCTGGGAGTGTTTGTTTTTAGCTCAAATTGAAGTATTTGTGGATGACTGAGCGTATAGCTACGATAACCAGGATGTGGATCAACCAGATGATGTGTTTGAATGAAGGGATTTTTTTTGCTGTGGCTTTGTTTCTGTAATTGTTGTTAGCTGTCAGTTACGATTAGCTTCTAGGTAAATATACGTAGTTGGCTCCTTCTGCATGCTGGAGACACGAAGAAATGATGCAGGAAGAACAATATTGTCTTTGTGAGTACTTAAAAGCCAAAATACACTTTTTGAGAGACTCATGACTTGAACTGTGTTGGATGCTTCTTGTTGTCAGGCAGATGACGGTGACACAGAAGATACGAGAGGAAGAAGTGAAGAACCAGGTTGTCTAAATCCACTTTATTAGTACGGGAGGAATGAAGGGTGGGAAGAAGGGGTCAGAAATGGAAAGTTGCACTAAACAGTGAGATGAGGGCAGTACACTGTGTTAATATTAGTATCACTATCACCATCTTCCTCTCGCAGCCCGCCATGAAAAACTATTAATAAATTCTCATTAAAAATGATGATAAAGCACTGACATCCCCCGCTTTCCCCTTTATATTTTTCCTCCTCCCCCACTTTTCCTCTCTCCCTCTTTCTCTGGAACAAGTTACAGATGGAATTTCTAAATTAAGGTGCCTACACATATGTGCCATTGTAGTTGTGAATGTATTGCAGGTTCAATGAACCTCTACTCATTTTCTATACTATGATGGTATGAGACGCCATAAAGCTAATCTGAGGCTGTAATCTGGACTTCAGTCATGAGGCAAAGAGCACAAAGGTCCTCTTAATGTTTCCAGAGTGTGTCTAAGAATGTGTGTGTTCTTGGTTTTCTCTACTTGTCCTTACAAGTATAATAACATCCCATCTGTTACCTCTCACTTAAAGACAGGCAGAAGAAACCAGGTCAGGTTATGCCAAGAGGATTATTGTGTTTGTTTGTTGCGATGACGAGGGCTGCAACGGCGCCATATATCTTCACGACTATATAGTCTTTAACACATTACACAGTGTGTCAGTATGCGTCACACACACACACACACAAACGCAGTACCTTCGGCTATACCTGTCGCTCTCCCAGAATGCACCACTGGGAGCAAGGGAGCGTGGGAGAGCTGTCGGCTGTGACTGACACCTGGTAATTAATCCTGAGAGAGTGAACGGCGGAGGGGGGGGGGGGGCGCTAACACTACTTTCATACGTTAGCTGAACACTGCTTTAAAACCCTTAGAGATGCAATCCAGAGGGAGACTTTCAAAAGTTGTTCCTGAATAAAGTTTTAGCTAAAAGATTTTTCCTTCCCTCCTCCTCCTCCTCTCCTTTCTATTCATTTATGGGCTGGCAATTTGCTCCGAGCGTTATTTCTTTCTCTCCCATCATTTCTTCACTTCCATCTCTCTTGCTTTCATCTGTCTTTCTTGTTTTTGCTCCACTCCCATTCTTCAACATCTGCCCCCACCCTTTCCTATTCTTACACCTTCTCTCCTCCTTCATCCCTCGTTCTTCCTGTCTCTTTCTATCAGTAACTCGTCGCTGAGTGTTGAGCAGGGCTGAGGTGGAGAGCAGGCTAAATTGGCCGGAGCACCGACCCTGCTATTACCATCCGGCTGGGATTTATTCAATGCCCCCCTCGAGTCCTCCTCACTCTGCCTTCATCCCACCCGCCCTCTTCCTCAATAGCAAAACAACCACTAAGAAACTGGGAAAAATCTGAGAAACACATCAAGGGCCAAGAGAAACCCCAAAATGAAGAACACCCCCTCCTTATAACCTGCACACAGCAGAGCAGCCAGCTCTCTCGGTTGTCTGTCCCTGGTCCTCATTACCATCCAGTTGTTTTTGTGTGTGTGTGTTTTTACACAGACACACACACACACACACACACACACACACACACACATACGGCTACTGCTGACTATTTTATCCAGCATGTGTTTTGAATAGGAACGGACTGAGCTGCAGATTACATTTATGAGACGTTTTCTACCTGTGGAAAGAGTAATTCGACGACTAATTCATCAGAGCAATCTTGGCAGTGATCACAGGGATGATTCAAAGCACAGTAACTGAAACACATCAGCAAATGTAAGTGAGCCAGATGTAACAGCAGGAGAAGAGCTGTAACAATTAACTATAAAAAGTTGTTAACAAGCATTGTTACAGCTGACTAAATCTACTTTTTATGCTGCCAGGCTCCGCGGGCACTTCATCTCTTGCTTCTAATCTAAACAGAGAGTATTCCAAGGAAATGTGGCACACATTATACGATCAAACAAGCAAAAAGCAGACCAAGAACAGAGACACAGGATAAATGTGCTGACTGATAGAAGACAGGAGGAGGACCGAGTCTGCAAACAGCCACTCAATGATGGCATTACACAACAGCCAGCTGTAATCATCAACTTGAGTCAGTAGACCCAGTGACCTTCAGTAAGATAGGAAATGACTTTGCTGTGACTGGTTTTCACAGAAAGAGAGAGGGAGAGAGACGGTGACAAATATGTGGAAGCGGAGGGATGGATGAGTGACAGCTGTAATTACAGAGCTCGAACATCTCAGTGAGAAAAAAAACACGAGGAAGGAAAACAGCAGACAACGGATGGGGTGAGGGTTCAAAGATCAACTGGTGATCGGCTGACGAGGCGGGGCACAGGTCGGTGAGAGAGTCTCGCTAACATCAAGTTCCAAACGGCGGCGTTAGGAACGTGGTGGGGATCGCAATGCGGGATCCTTTCAAAGCAGCCGAGTAATGAGCTTTGACAGCTGTTGCTCTCAGCAGCCGCAGTGAAATGCTGCACTGGATAACGGGACAATGGGGACGAAGTCGGCTCAGTCCCACTGGCAACTATATATATATATATATATGTGTGTGTGTGTAAATAAACAGGAACACAAGAGTGACTTCACAATAGTGCTGATGCTGTTATTATTTAAAAAATGTTTTTGTTCATTATCAGCTGCAATATAATAAATATTTATACTTTTGAGAGATTCATGATCAGCAGCTCATTTGCTTTTTTTCCCCCATAGATTTTTATCTCTATAAATTCCACTGCATGAAACATTTACTAAGCTGAAGCCGGAAGAGGGTAGTGTCCTCAAAACAACTTGATTAAAACTGAATTCTTGTTTTGAATTAGCAGAAATATATAAAGTGAAAATATGATTCATGCTTGAAAAAGATTCAAGAAGAGGATAAAGCCTTGGGTTGCTGTTGATCACTGTGACAGTGCTCCACTTTACAGTGATTTCAATTATTTCAAGTTCATTTGTTACATACATTTATTAAGTGCAATTCACAGTCCATGCGATGAGAGCTATTTTGCTCTCTCTCTCTTTGAGCTGACTCAAATTAATATTTTACACAAGATAATTAATATCAGCATCAAATAAAACCAGTCATAGCATCTAAAACAATAGCCTACTTTTTATTTTTCGTGGAGTGATGTTCGTGCAGTAAAAATATATGTTATACTCATATTCCAAAACTTAAACTTGAAATATTCTAGCGCCATGATTATTCAATTAATCATTAGACAAAGAAGAAAAAGCATCGAATCACATTACATTTGATGAATCTGTCATTTTACCTCAAACACTAAATCATCATTGCTGCGTTTATGTTTTTGGACATTTTTTTTTTCCATGACTTCCTTGGCCAGAAGACTGATCAAAGCTTTTCTATGTCCAAACAAACTCTTGGTGTGAGTGTAAAAGATCAATGAGGGGTCAAGTAGATTAGAATATGACACTATAATACGTGACAGTAGAGCAGTATTTATGATCTTTATAGATACTGTATACCACGGGGAATAATTAGAGGCCGTTGTGTTCTGTTACAGTTCTGACAGTTAAGTGTGAGGCCGGGGGCTTCGGCTGCTCGTCCGATTCAATAAACTGTTTCGCTGAGTGATGAATCCACAGGAACTTGACAGATCATTCAGGCCAAGCGTCGAGCCAACTATGAGCTAAGCGGCTCAACAGATGTTTTGCTTGTTAAAATTGCTTTAAGAAACACACATGCACAGTCACACACACACACACACACACACACAAACACACACACTCACTCAAACATAAACGTCGGCTGCATGAAAGCATGATTGCTGGTATTTCCTGGGAAATGAGTGTCTGAATTTTTTTTTGGTGTCTTGTGGGTTTTGCTTTTGTGTACATTTCTACCAGTATGAACTCCCAGTGCCATGACTCAGAGAGATTTGGAAAAAGGAAGAGGTGTCATTAGGCAGCGGGCTTGTTAACAATATTTGTTATCACAGCCAGTGTGAGTCAGGAGGGAGTAATCGACCAGTCAGATTCACCAGCGTTTCCACTCATATAGCCAGATGGCGAAAAGTGAAGCCACTTCTCCTGTTGATTTTATATCTTTGTTTGTCTTCCTGCATTGCTCTCTGCTGTTCTGCAGCCTCTCTGTGGAAGACTGAAACTTGGATGCAGTGGTTTATACCCTAATTAGTTCTCTGTCACAGTGACTGATCACTAAGTACTGTCTGGAATCAAAAGACACCTATTAAAACACCACACGCTTGCTTTGTGTGGTGGGTAATTCAACCTAGCATTGCCTGGCTCAAAGAGAGAGAGAGAGAAACAATCCATGACCGTGTTGAAGCTATCACTTTGTTTTTCAGTCACAGCAGTCATATATTTATACAAGTCAACGTAAACGCCAACCTGTCAAGGCTTATTGCTAATAAACTCTTACTCTGTGCTGTATGTGTTCCACACTGGTGTACTTACGCGTGCAGGGCATGGATGCCGGGTCAGTTTCAGAGCGGAAGTATCCCTTGTCGCAGGCACAGGAGGTGGAACCCTCCCTGACAGAGTAGCTGTGTAGCGGACACTTGGAACAGGCACCATCGGTGGCCAGAGCACGGTAGTAACCAATTTTACAGGCTGAAAGAGAACAAGCAGAGAGTGTTTGGTGGGATCACAAGGTGTAAATATCATGAATTCTGTGATGAGATGGACTCAAGATGTTAGCAACAAAAAGTCAGAGAAGAAGCAAACAATGGTTCCTTTAATGGCACAGCCAATTGTGACACTTCTCCAGACTTGAATTCATGTTGCTCATTTTTACTTTATAGAAGGCAGCGACCTTATTTTTTTGTGGAAACAGATTCAATTAAACTTTCTGATGATTTGTGTCAAGAGTTGCCAATTAATTCATATATATTTAATTATTTGTTGCAAATTATTAGGAGTGTGCAATAGCATCATTATTGGCCCAGTTCTCACCCCAAATAACTGGAGCAGATATCAGAAATATGTATAATTGCAATCCAATCCATTCCATTAACCCAGCAGCCCACCTTCAGGGCACATCATAGATCGATGGCCCACAGTTTGGTGATCACTACTTAAGAGACCAACCTTCAGATCAATAAAGCTAACTGTCAATCTGTATCAATCTCTAAATATCAGTTGTGGCTGTATTTCAGTGACAGGAATGATGAAGAGGCTGTCTACACTCCATCTTTAGCAATAAGGAGACTTTATGGTGTCGTTACATGTGACAGTTTTCCAGTGGTAGAGAAGAAAATTTTGAGATCATTTTCCACTTGATTAGTGATGAGTTCTTGAAATACGTCTCCTGACACACCTGAACACATCATCAGAGATGCGTCCTGGGGATATGCTAATGATCTTTCCCATTTCCCCACAATTAGCGACAAGAAAACAATATGTTGCCCAGAGGCTTCTGCGTCTCCTCCCAGTCCTCTTTGCCTTCATTTTCCAACTTCACTTCTTTCTCCCCTTTTCTCACAAACCTGTGTTTCATTATTAAAAACAACAGAAAAGGAGTAAAGGGAGCTATTTCCTCCGACCAAAAGAAAAGATCAAATAACTACCTCTTGTCTTACTCACAAATTTAAAGCTATGCTTTGTTGGCAAGACTTGGAGCCACAATGAAACCAGAGCCGCTGGCATTTCGAACCATTTAACAAACAAATGCCACCAGACTTGGCACACCAGGAGCTCTGTCACTCTCCAAAACCTGTTTTCACTTTGCTTGCGTAACACACACACACACACACACACACACACACACACACACACACACACACACACACACACCTCAGCCTGAAACAGTAACCTAAGTGACACTTTTCCTACTTTTGGCGACAGTGCTCGCCTTTCTCTTAAGTGACAGTTTGATTGGAGGGCTCGTCTTTCAAGGAGTTTCTCCCTCGTCTTTCCGTTTCTATAATGGCCAGGGAAGCCGATTGGGGTTATATTTCAGCCCGTGAGCGCTGAACCAGAAGAGGAGGACAAAAGAACAATTCTGTGAGAGGTGCAGCGCAGACAGACGTGACACCGATTGGACTAAATAACCTATCAATCAATATGGGAGCCGTGGGTTTGGCAGTGGGCGGAGGAAGGTACTGAAGAAGGCTGGTGGTTGGTTGAAGGTGCAACATGTGTGACAGTCAGTCTGTCTTGTTATGATGTAAAAAGCCTCACTTGAGGAAGATGGGTAAATTCATACCCAATATAAATCAGATAATTGCACACTCATAGTCTGTAGGAGTAAAGTGATCCCTGAACTCTCCAACACACACAGCCTTATTGGTCCCACGAGCACACACACGCACACACACACACACACACACACACACACACACACACACACCAAAAGTAAAAGGCCTTCATGTCAACGCCACAGTTATAAATACATCAGGGATACCTACAAAAGAACAGTCCCATAAACTAACTCCCACATGTGCTCACCACACTAGAAATCAAATCAGTGCTGATCCGCACACACACCGCAGCGAGGAGGAAGTCCTTCCTCCAACAAAAACACATTTTTTACCAATCATCTGACATGCTCGCACATACAAACAGCAGAGGAAATCCACAAAACCCATAAAATACCGGGAAATCCCTCTCTTGGAGGCATAATAAAGTCCGGTTCTTTCCCCCGCAGCTTCTCCTCCCAGCAGCTGGATTAGCGTAGCATGGTGAGCTGGGCTAGCGGCTACCTGCTGAGCCATTCTTTACCCGTTCGCACTCAGTCAATCAGGGCTAAATCCCTGCCGCTCTACTCGCTAGCGCTAAGCTAAGGGCCTCTTTGATTGTAGCCAGCAGGGATGCATGAAGCTTCCAATTCTTTTCTTCATAGTTGAAAAAAAAAGAGGAGAGATTAGCCAGGAGGTGGTTTGTGTTATCTCTCTATCTCAGGCTCGTCACAGACAGGACGCTTGGATTTTAGGGGTATTGTTCTAAGGGGTTGTGACCGCTTCAGGTGACAAAACACAAGGCTGCTTATAGGGTTTGTACATGTGCGCTGACCAGAAAAGTGCCTTGAGTTGAGGGCAGGGTCAGCCAGCTGTTTTGAGAAGATGTCCCCTCGCTAAAAGCTGGAGGGAGAGTTAATTGAGTCCCATGCTCTACAGCCTTCGGGCCTGAGCCTCTTTAAAGAGACACACTTTAGAGAGCTGGCCATCTCAAGGAATGACCCCAGAGTACCTCTAGAGATTATTTGCACAATTTTGCCATCTGACAAACTCGGACATCTTCATCTGTGTTTTCAGCATTTCAGAAATTGTTTAAAAATGTGATGTCAACATATGAGAACTTGTTTATTGCAGCAACTGCCCTGCAGAAAGGAAGAGTGCAGGGAACAGAGACGTCGATGAAAAGCTGGGGAATTTGCTTCCTATTAGGAGAAGGACCGTGTGTGTGAGTGTGAGTGTGAGTGTGAGTGCGTGTGTGGAAGGAGACCGCAGTAGTGGGTGGTCCAAGAGTCCGTGGCTTTAGAGAGGAATCTCCCTTAAGACCTGCTAGATTTATTACTGTCCGGGCTAGCTCTGGCAAACCCACACACAGCCGCAAATACAGACGCTCATCAACACACGTGTTGTTAGTTTTTATGGGATCTGAGCTGAGAAACCCTCATCATATCCTGTCATAACCCCATTTTTTCAGACCGTCTTTTTTTCTTCTTTTTTTAACTGTCTCCTTTTTCACCCAGTCGCTCTGTAACAGTCACAATATTATTCCTTCACTATCTATCTCTCTGTCTCCTACTCTCCTAGGCTTCTGCTCAGCAGGCCTCCTTTCAGACAGAGAGGGGTTTGTCAGGTGCCAAATCCCTGAGCTGAGAGATCAAAGGCAGACAAAAGACTGGTGACTTACTGTTCTATTCTGAAAAGGCAAAAAAATGGAATCCTTCATAGAGCGGGACGTCACATTCTCCGTCCCCTTTTCTCCCCCAGCAGCTCTTTCACTCATTCAATCCTCTTTCCTGGCTTTTTTTCTCCCTTTTGTCAGTCTTTTCCCCGCCCCATCCACATCCCTGTTGTCTCTGTGCTCAAACACGTTTGGAGGAAAAGCGGCGATGAGGGTGGAGGCAGAGTTAATGAGTAGTTTTGTCCATGAGGTGCAGATTCTGCTTGCTGAATTGGTTGCACTGCATGAGGGGAGGAGAAAAGCGGACTTCTGTTCCGAGACAAAACCATGGACATCGGCAAAAACACAGGTCCACACAAAAGCTAATGATACAATGATAGCTACCCACACACGAGTCAACTAAAACCCTGCATCAGCCTACACACCAGGCTTTGATCAGCCACAGATGCGTCCTCCACAGCTGCCAAATAAAACCACATCTACCTACAAATCCACCCACTGCAGCCCACCTTGAGTGACCTGCATGCAAAGCCTGATAGCGAGTTATTCTGGAGCCTACACAACAAAGTATCCACCAGAGACTAGAGAGAAAACTTAGCCAGGAATATAACACCCAGCACACGGCACACAATAACAAAGCCTGCCCAGGCACAACAATTGCCTCTCTTATAATCAAAAAAAGAGAATTAAGTTCAAACTTCAGTGTTTTCCCTCCTTTCATGGCTGCGCTTTATCTTCTTTAGGTGATGAAAACCTGGTCACTCTTTAAAGTCATAACAGACAGCGAGCGCTCTTCAGAAGAGCAGTCAGAGGCGTCCTTACAAAGCCACTCTTTCAAAAAACGGAGCGATCAGCTTTCAGGACCTGAGGGCAAGGAGAGTCTCTCCTTCTCTTGAGGAGCCAGCGCTCTCTATTCAACCTGCTTTTCTGCCATATCCCCCTGCCTTTGTGTCTCTTCTATCTCTTTTTCTCCCCATGGAGAAGAGGTCCGCCGCTCAGGTGAGATCCTGCTAGAAAGGATTACTGTTCCTAGAGAGCTTTGTTTACCAGCTAGCTGCAGTTTCTGCTGGGTTCAGAAACATATAAGAGGATGTATGTGGTCTATTCCCACATGGACAGATAACAGACAACTCTCCACCTGAGCCACTGGTATATTAGTAGAGATAACTAGCCTCTGACTGCTAGCATCTGCCACGAGAACAGCAGGAGAGTGGAGCAAGTTAACTCATTAATTCCATCACCAGGAGTTATTAATTACCTCCGGCCGTGACAGCGACATCCAGCCACACGGCCAGCGAAACCCATCACTGTGATGGATGAGGGACACACGGCCACCGAAACTGATAACCATGATTGATGACATACACTCAACGCATTTCTTGACCTTGACCTGTTAGGGGAAAGGTCCCATGTTGGCAGTCCCATCCTTTAGGATGCAGAAACCAAACGAGTCAGGAAACAAAGTCTGGTTTGACATTTCGACTTGTTTTAATGAAGGCTAAGAACAAAAGGCAGCGAGGTTAATGATGTCAGACCAACACCGTTGCTATAATGGCGGCCAGTGCCAAGGGGTGCCAGAGTCTGTCAAATGCCAAATGATTTATAACTGTATTTTCAGCAGCGACGATCCATCAAGAGAGCCAGACAAGACGCTGCCCTAATTAAAATGTCTGCGCCAAGCATTTACGCACACAAACTAAAAGAAAAAAGAAGATGAACAAATAGAGATTAAATGAGAGCAAGGAGAATTTATTTGAGCCAACATTTGTTTCCTTAATTTTGCCACAATGTCCTAATATGCAGCATTTTGTTTATTCACAACAATTTTCTTGACAGCTTTAAGCTCTAGAACACATTTCAGAATCTTCAGCAGGTTTTCTGCTGACACACAATCTAATCTTGCTTCAACAAAGAGCCACTTTGGTCCAGAGTGCACTCTGGTACCACCTATATTGTTAACATT
The DNA here is from genome assembly GCF_037954235.1 of Aulostomus chinensis. Lineage (NCBI taxonomy): Eukaryota > Metazoa > Chordata > Actinopteri > Syngnathiformes > Aulostomidae > Aulostomus > Aulostomus chinensis. The sequence continues at coordinate 10,141,550 of NC_141329.1, forward strand.
TGAATTGCATAACTGAAAATTTTGAAATATTGTTCTGAAGACTTCCTGTGCACCAAGGTCTCCACGTTCTTATTGACACGTAGGCCTTAACTTCCTCCCTAATTCCTCAAGCTCGGCCGTAAGAAGAAGAAATATTAGTACAATGGTTATATCACAAAAAAAATCTTGAGTATTCCACCCAGCACCAACAGAAAGGGTGAAACCTCTTTAAAAATTGAGACAAGGGGCACTAAAGGTGAATGTGAGGATAAGAAACAGAGAAAGTACATTGAGAGGAGAAATCAGGAAGCACCGATGAGAGAACGGGGAGGGCAGAAACAGATCCATCTTTGTTTAGTGAAAGAGTTTGACTTTGCCACAGCGGGTGGGGGCAACTCATATTCCACTTTTGCACTCATGCCAGATCTGCAAGAATGGTACCACCTAAAGCCTGACATGGTGCGCTACCCACACAGGACCTTTAGTGACCTGTGACACACACAGCAGGTGGGTAATGTATTATAATTCAACCCAAAGATCCCCACACAAACACAACTGCACGTTATCAGGTGTCCTCATAAATCCCTTCAAAGAGTCTTAACAGATGCACTTGGCCATAGCATGCATGAAAACACACACACACACACACACACACACACACACACGAGTAAACTTTAGGTGTGCGTGAGACTGGAGCACAGCAGGGATGACAGGAGGTAAACAACCTTGTCAAGACAGTGTCTTGGTCCAATTTCCTCCAAACCTCCAGGCACTCAGGTTTAATAGTCCACAAACACGTGTGTGTGTGTGTGTGTGTGTGTGTGTGTGTGTGTGTGTGTGTGTGTGTGTGTGGCATGCTTTCCTGACACTGTTTACATCGAAAAGAGCTGCATTTCAATTCAATTATGAAAAAAAAAAGAGGCAGAGAGGTGGGAGGTGGACAACTATGCTAATGTTGTTGTGCGTGGGGACACTCTCTTGGAAACAGCCGTTAAACAATATGGACAGTTCCTCTATTCTCCTTGCACCCAGTCAAGGAGAATGGGGCAGGAAAAGGGAGGATGTGTGAGGAGAACAAACACACACTAAGAATAGGTGACGGGAAGAGGAGGCGATAGGAAGCTAGTCTCAATGGGGCCTCATATCCAATTCTGTAAACCAATGTAGACCACGTGTCGCGCTGAAGCACAAATAAGCACAAGTTACTGCAACTCCCCAACACACACACACACACACACACACACACACACACACACACACACACACACACACACACACAAATACAAACACACTCACATACACAGTAAAAGACATAAAATGTCATCCTCATGAATCAGCTGCATTTTAGCTTCACATGAGTCATATTCAACTCATCAAATATTAACGATGGTGTCCTCACACTTATATTTATCCAGTAAACCACACATGAAGCTAAACGAAAGGCAGAAAAATGTATTTTGAATCAGATTAGCGGTACAATTCACTTTATTTTAATGTCTTTTAATACGCAGGTTCTTTTCTTCTTTCATAAATAATTTGCTAGCATTAAAATACACATCCATCCATCAGATTCAGTTCACAGGTTTGATAATACATAATACAAAATTTAGAGATGTACATTTTGGGTGACAATGGGGGAAGGGGCAAAAAACATCAACAAAAGGGAAAAAAAAAGAATATATATACAGTATATTTGTGTGTGTGTCGGTCCCTCCACTCAGTCCCTCCACCTCTCTCGTGATTGGCTGTAAGATGGAACTGGAAATCGGGATAAGTCATTTCCACCTAACTGACTCAAGAGTCTACATCAGTCATGGCTGTAAGATTGTAGCACTATTTCATAATTATCTAAACAGCATGAAAATGTCTTTTTGTTTCAATCATTTAAAGCACCTTTAAGTTCAGCTTCATTGCTAATGTCAGGTAAAGATTAAGATGTTATAATTGATATCTGTTGATTGTTATGAGTATTACTTTACTATACTATACAATTCTACTATGTACCTATCATGAAGTCAGTTGATCAAATATGATACTGTCTTTGGGAATTCACCACAAAAATACATGCAATAAACTAAAATGTTTATCAAAGTGAGTGTGATATCCTTCTTCCCTGCAGTAGACCCGAAAAAACGTACCTTCCGCTGTGTACAGTATTTCAAACCAGAGCGCACACACGCGCACACACACACACTCATCTGTCAACATTTAGGCATACTCAAACACACACGGCAAACTTTAATTAGTCAGTTGTCTGTGGTCTCAGGGGCAAGTTTAAGGTGTCAGTTTGAGGTGGCTCGCTGGGTTATGAGGCGGGGTAGGAGAGGGTCGACTTAAGAGTGAAGAGGAAGGTATTTTTAGGTTGTTTGTTTAGGTAATCTACTTGTAGCTCCCAGACGACAGTCTGTCTGGGGCCTCGAAACACCTTCTATTGTGCATGTGCGTGTGTGCGTGAGGGTGTGTGCAAACCATTGTGAGTGTCTATACTACTTGCAGTTATATTCACTGTTGGTGGTTCGTGTGTGTGCGTGTGTGTGAGTGAGTGTGTGAGTGTGTGTGTGTGTGTGTGTGTGTGTGTGCGTGCGTGCGTGTGTGTGTGTGTGTGCGTGCGCGCGCAAATAAGTGTGTGTGCGTCATTGTACATAAAATCTGTCCTGGGTCACTAGCTCTTCAAGAGTTCATGTCAGCCCAGTGACGGTCTGCTGTTCTCCACTGTGGCTGTCACTGCTTTAACCTTTGACCTCTACTGATGTCACTCAGGCCTCACTCACTTGTACACACTTTCCCCCTCACTCTCTCTCTCAACTCGCTCTCTTTTGAAAGGTCGAGGTCATTGCTGTTGTAGAAGTGATACCCCATCTGACTTGAGATGGTGGCAGCTCCTGTTTGCAAGGTAGGGCTGTGTGTGTGTGTGTGTTTGTGTGCACCTGTGTATGTCTGTATATGTGTGTGTCTGTATACATTACAAAGTTTGCAGCCTGTGTGTGTGTTTCCCCAAACTCTTGAGTTTATGTGTTGCCCTGCCTAACCTCGGGCTAGTTGGACCTGTCCCTGTGGTGTGTGCATGAATGTGTGTGTGTGTGTGTGTGTGTGTGTGTGTGAGAGAGAGAGAGAGAGAGAGAGAGAGAGAGGGAGGTTAATGGCTGCTGCTTAGACAGGGTTACTCTGCTAATGTGTTACATTTTAGCTTTTAGCTTTGATGTGAGGACAGACACGCAGGGACAGCGATGATGGGAAGGATTCAAGCTTTGAACTAATACCACCGGCGGAGGCCCAGAGTCGAGTTTCCGGGTTATGTTTTGTATTTTTTGGCGCCTTACATTACCTCTCTCATCTTGCCTTTCCTGTTATCTCGCTTTATCTTTATGGGCTCTTTCACCACTCAGAGGGATGCTTCAAAATTGGCAGCTAAAGCACTGATCCCAAGCAGAGCTGCCAAAAATATGTACACGACTCATTGTATCTCTTTTCTCACTTACGATATTGCATCTATATACTCATAATACAAAAGACCAATATATTGCACCCACATAGTTCATCATCTAAACTCACCCAAAGTGGTAAAACAGTCAAGTCGTAGCACGGTTTAGTTTGATTTGTCAGTGTTATGAGACATCTTTACTTCAGCTGCAATACAAAAAGATGTTTGTTTTCACAAAAATGTCCCTGAAATGTTGGCAAACGTACAGAATCTGGTGCCAACAGTTGTCCCTAGCACAATTTCTTCAGAGGAAAGTAGTTCCAGGAAAAACTGATCAAAGTGAGGTGAACTTGCAGCGCTACACAGGTCGTGGTATTGACGGTAACATCACCTACGGCTGCTCAGGGTCGTAACACAACCACACTAGGCTTGTTCAAAGTGTGATCAGCGTCTGTAACCATCACCCCCCCCCCCCCCCCCCCACTTCACCTTTCACATCTCAAGCCATTTATCAGGCTCACTAGACAGGAGTCTATTCATCTTTCCCTACACACACTCCCTCCATCACACACATTTACACTCTACTTGGGTATGTTTCCTCTGTTACATTTCAGTCACTTCTCTTTCTCTCTATTTTCTCTCCTCCTGTTTCTTCACACTTGTCCGTGGTGTGAGACTGCAAGAGATTTTTTTTCTTCCTCCTCCCCTTGCAGCAGCGTTTGACAGCTCACGGCAGATCAGGGGGGGATCAAGGTTTCTAATCCCAGAGACATGTCCTTGCATGGACACACCTCTGCCTTTAGCCAGAGATCTGCAGCTTTGGATCTCTGGTGCTGCGAGATCTCTACATCACCAAATTACATTTCAGTTCTCCTGCAGAGAAGATACGCCTCAAGGTGTGTTTGTAATGTCAGTGTGGATACACATGTATGTAAGAAGACAGCTACTGGATTTTTGCATTTTCAGCCAGAGATTTTGACATGCAGCAGTAAATTCAATTCCAGTATAGGTTTGCTTTTAAAGTCATTGACTCTGTTGCAAAGATGAGATCCTGACTACGCTCATGTTTGCATTTCTAGATGCTAAATGTCAAACAGCCAGCAGCTAGCAGAACGGTTAGCCCGTCTCCCTAAAATTAGAAGAAACCTTATATTTTGTTGAAACATTATCTCGTTTATTTATCAATTCAAATTGTGTGGTTTTAAAGCCAGACTATTTCTTGATGGGCTTACTAGTTTCCTTCAGATCCATGTTTTGACTTTTTTTTTTTTGAATCAAAATGCAACTTGTGAGTCGTAGTTAACTTCTCTCCCCCTATGAATCGTTTCTACCCAGGGAAAAAAAAAAAAACAGGACTGTTGATTCAACCAAAGCCTTTTAAATGAGGGATGTCATGCTTCACTGTCCATATAACACCAAATGGAGATGGGATGGGGGAAACGCACAAGATATCACCAGCACTGAATCGACATCTGTGTAAAAGGGACATCTGGAACAGTGTCTGTCGGAAAACACAGAGAAACCGTGTAAAATTACAAGCAGCATAAGCTATCATGCAAGCGTTGGTTCTGTGTACAAAAGCAAAGCAATATTGTGGAATCCCAGTGACCATAGTGAGTTTCATGTATCCTTGGTGTCAACTATTTCTGGATAAAATGACTATAACTTTTTTTTAAACAACAAAACTCATTTGGACTCAACTTACTTCTCAGTTTTTTTTTGAGTGACCACACAACAACCTGGATGCATGCATCCATATTTATCTTCATGAATACAAAAAACACATTCCAGGGAGAATGAGTTCCATTTCCTCCAGTGCAGTGATTGGAGCAGGCTCATTAAAATGGACATCGAGTGTCTCCGAGCCCATCAGATTACAGAGCAGCTCTTTATTGTTGGGGTTTTTTGTCATAACCCCAAACTGATTGCCACAGAGCAGCCTTTGATTTGGCCACTGAACTCTGTGCCCCAAAGAAAGGGGATGATGGCGAAGGAGAAGAAAAGACCACCTACTATCTACTGGGTATGATGGAGGGAGCTTAAGATAAGAATCAGCAGGGGAAAGACAGAGCGAGAGATAAAACATTTTCAAGGTGTTTGCAATCACCCTGCTATTGTTAGACACTGAAGGCGAGTTGGCTGTCCATCTGAGGAGCTGCTGTGCTGCTTTGTCGCCACACTCAGATCCCACAACGCGATTGGAGCATTAATAGAAGTTTATGATACAAGAAGGAGATACGCCTGCCGCAACAGATGCTCAGAATAAACACAGGACAGATAATGGCTCACACACTCTCTCTCTCTTGTCTGTCTACGCACCCTCATCGCTTGCCATCGGTAACACATTGACCCAGATCAAAGGAATTTACGTGAAATGGTGAACCGATGGATGAAGTGTAGAAAAAGCATGGTTGCCAGACTGGAACTAAATCTCTTTCCACTTCACTTCCCCTGGTGTTTTTTGTTCTCTCCCTACCTCCCTCCCAGCCTCCTCATCTCCTCACTCTTCTTGGCGAGAAAGGTCTCTCTTTGAGTACAAAGAAGGTGGCAGAGGCCCTCTTTCTCTTTCATAACCTCTCTCTCTCTGAAACAGTCCACTTGATGGCCGTCCACTTCTCCTTCTCTCTGTCTGTCTTTCTCTGTCTATACATCCATCCGTCTCTCTTAACAAACACCCCTTCTACTCCTCGACTGTCAGCTGAGGGAGGAAACAGGGTTTGGAGAATGTGAAATAAAGAGAAAGAGAGGGGCAAGGGAGCAAGAGGGAGAGTGTGCAGGAGTGCAGAAGGAAATGGAGGGAGAAGAGGGGAAACAGCCAGAGGAATGGGGGAATGGTGGGGAAGGATAGAGGGAGGAGGGGTGAAAGGGCTGCAGGGTTGTGTTGGTAGAGCTGGGGTATTGATTCAGGGCCTTTTGACATGCTAATTTGCTTGCTGACTGCTTTAATCGCTCCCTCTTCCCATCATGAGCTTCAAAGAGAAGATGCTTTTCAGAGGAGAGGAGAGGAGCAGAGAGTGAGGGGGAGAGGAGAGAAGAGGAGAGGAGACAAGAGGAGAGTAAGGTGGAGAGGAGAGGAGAGGAGAGGAGAGGAGAGGAGAGGAGAGGAGAGGAGAGCAGATGACTACATTAGTGCCTGTGCAAGAACTTCCATCTTACATCATATAAAACTGTCCTACTTCCATATTATGCGCTTACAGTAGACGACTGAGTTTGCACATTTAACTTATTTGCATAAAAATCCAGTTGTAACAAATGGTGTACTTGACTCACAAGAAATTATACAAGCAGAATGAACTTACCATGTTTTTTGTATGGATATGAACACCAGATTGTATCTTTAATTTAGACTTTTTTTTACTTGTTTTTCTTCAGTTTGTTTGTTTATTTTATCACCTGAGAGTTTCACCGTTCTCACTAACTTGATGAATATATTTTTTTTTTACTTTTTCATAGGTTAGCATGCAGAACTGTGCACTGGAATTTTTTGTGTTTACTTACTTTATAATTAGAATAAGAAATTTCCCAAATTAAAAGCTGTATGTGATGTGGAGCTTGATTTGAATTTAAATTTGTTAAGTCTTCTATTCAGTATGCAATCATTTCAACCGTAAATGACACCTGTTGCTATTCCTTTCAGGGCCCGCTCATGCTGGGCGATCTGTACCATGCCCAAACTTATTTGTCCCACAAATTCCTTTTGGTTTAGGTAGCGTGATTTGCCTCCTACTGTGTCTGGGCACCGTATGGACACTTTCCTGGCTTTGGCTGGGTTTGAAGAAGTGGGCTTCAGCATGGTACATTTGCACGAGCGTGAGCACTGACAAAGAATGTGGCCATGACGTCATCAATGCGACTGTTCCACTTAAACAAAAATGATGAGAATGGAATCAAAGCCACAAATTTGGATTCAACGAGGGCCACGTCTCCAAAACAACACATAATAAGCCACAACTTCCGTAAATTGATGAACTGTTCATTATAATGAGGTCATGTTGCTTCAAAATAAAAAGTTAGACAGTGATATGTGAACAGCTCAGTGATTGGGGGAGCCTGGTAGGTGTGTGTGTGTGTGTGTGGGGGGGGGGGGCAATCGGGCTTTAGAATCGAAAAGACAAAGGGGGCCAAGTGTGAATGTGTCCTCAGAAGCAAAGCAAACCATGCGGCCAAGAATACTTTATTCCTTCTCAGCTAAATGCTAAAAAGGACGCACCCTTGTCAGATATGTTTTATATTTCATCCTAACGTACCATTTAGTCTCACTTCAACTATCAAAACTATATTTTCCACAAGACAGCCAAAGATTTTCCCACTTCTTTCAGCTGGTTGTCAGTTTTCTGGCCCTACTTTAAAACCAGAGTCCTTGAAATGAGGCAGAAGAGCAGATATTTGTCCAGAAAATTCCCTAAAAATGGCAAAGAAAAAACCCAATTGGAGATTGATGATATAAACACAGAAACACACAAATGTGTAGCTGGCGCTGGGGGAGCACTATCCTTGGTCATGCTTGGTAACTGGCGGCTTCCTGCCCCAAACGGGGGGCACCATAAGGAGAAAGGGAAAGGGTGATGAGTGTCAAGAAGTGTGATGGGAACAAATGCTGAGGCCGGACAGCAGCTCATGCAGGAAAAACATTTCAGCACCTCAGCTAATGATGGCTGAATTACCACCACCTCCAGCCGCACACCCAACACCCCCCCCCCCCCCTCCTTTGACAAGTCAGGGAAAAGATTAGTGTGAGTGTTGGAAGTTTAAACTTTTTTTTGTCTGTTGTTTTGTTTGAGGAGTGAAACAAGAATTTTGACAATGCTTTGAACAATTATTTCAGTAGGAAGGGGAGGAGGTGGTGGATTGCTCATGAGACATTTTGTCCTCCCTTTTCTGTATCAGTTGTTCTTTCCTGCTCCCTGTTAGTAATAGATTCCTTGTTTCTATTCAGCAGCACAAAATGAGCCTCTCTGGTGGCAGGCAGTGTGATGAGTACATTGTGCTGGGCTCTCTGCTCTCCCTGAGTGTGTGTGTGTGTGTGTGTGTGTGTGTGTGTGTGTGTGTGTGTGTGTGTGTGTGTGTGTGTGTGTGTGTGCGCGTGTGTGTGCTAACATAAACTCAAGCTTATGTGTGCATCTGCAGTATATATTTGTCCGTGTGTCTGTGTGATATGCCATATTAAACGTGTGTATCTGCATTTTTGTGTTTGAGCCGTTTACATGCATGCCAGTGCATTTTGGTGAGCGTGGTTCACTTCCTTTATCACATCTGGATTTCTATTGTTCAGGTTTGTTTGCACATTCGTGTGTTTTCAGGAATAATGGCAGGTGATGATGTTCCAGACTACCTCCCGCCAATCTGTGAAGGTAATCTTATTATTCAGCCTGATGCTGCCACCAGAGACCAGCTGATGAACACAAAACACCCGGACAACCAGGGCAGTCAGAAGAGGGGAGAAAAAGTAAATCGCGTCAAAAAGATGGGTGAGACAATAAGAGCTGAACATACATATAGATGAGAAAAATGTAATAAAAGCTGTTCAAGTAGCAGGAGATTTGAGGAGGGAAGAAAGGACACAAGTCAATAAGACAACGAGAAAATGCAAATTTGTGTGCATGAGGAAAGGAAAGAGGTAGAGGGGGAGCGCAGGGGACTAAGTCTGTGTATTTAAAGCCATCGGGGACCGGCGGGCTAAATAGAATTATGTGGTGAATTTAGAATGATGCTCCCAAGCGCATATTTAACATTGTCAACAGAGAGAGAGAGAGAGAGAGAGAGAGAGAGAGAGAGAGAGAGACAGACAGAGACTCATACACACACGATAGAGCAAAGGGGGGAACGTCATCACTAAAACCTCTTAACTGGTGTGTCAGGTGAGAAATGTCTCCGTCACACGCTGACATCAGAGTCTGAGCTGTTAGCACACACTCATGTGCAAACATGTTGTGAAGGAAACCCTGCAATGCAGCATTTACCTAAAAAAACAAAGATTGATCTGTGTGTCATACAAAGACAGCAGGCTGTGGAAAACAATAGCATAAAATGTTCAAATTTTAATCTTAATCTGATTTAAAGGAAAAATTGATTTTAAAAAAATGTAAATAAAGGCAAAAAAAATGTTAAAATCCTACATGTTTGAGCCTCTGTGTGTGTGTGTGTGTGTGTGTGTGTGTGTGTGTGTGTGTGTGTTGATTGGTGATGAAATGTGTGTGTGTGGGGGGATGCAGTTAACAACTCAACCATGAGCTCAAGGCTTCAAAAGCGTCTGTCACCTTCACGCCTCCGTCATGTTATATTCTCAACAAACATAAACGCCATCACTTGGATACATGCACACACAAATGTCTGCTGATTTTCCTGAAAACACACATCACTGCAGCCAAATTGCTGCCAGAGCACTTTGTCTTTTTCCTCTCCCTCGCTGATGAAACAAACTGTGATTAGCCTTCCCTCGTAATGACATGTATAAGTCCTAACTAATCCCCTCCACACACCCAGCCCACCTCATCAACACCCCTCACCAGTAGGGACCCCCTCACCAGATGAGGAGCGAGAGGACACCCTGACCCCCCGCCCTTTCCAAACAGTGTGCATGGGGGAGGTAGTTAACAAGGAAAGGGATCCCAAATGCAAATATACAGAGTTTCTTCTTCTTCCATCAGGGGCCCCTTGGACCTCAGTGCCCTGGTTGCCCCTTACGCTTTAGCCCAGGGTCTACACCCTGACCACCCTTGGCCCTACTTCGCACAGACACACACACTCTCTGCAGCTGTCAAAACTCTGACATCTTAATCAATCCTGAATCCACAACCCTGTCAGACGCAGCACTAAGATGGATGCAGAAGGGGATGACCTTCGACCTCTGAAGGGGGGGGGATGCTACTCCTGGATACCAGGACCCCCCCCCCCCCCCCCCAACATCAGCAGCCTCATTCGGCTCCGCTGCTGCCCCAAACAATGTTGGAAGAGAGCCCATTCATCCTGGGCTGGGAACCAGGGGCCAAGGTGCCCTTGTAACCCCACACGAAGACAGAAAAAAGCACAGACCCACAAGTTTGAGAACACACTCCCACAGACATACAATTAGGCTTGTGTGCACCATAGAAAGCATTTTGACCACATCAAGCCACATAGTGTGAGACCGACACACTCTTACACACTTACTATCAGAAAAAAAAATGCTAACCAGCCCCGCAGCTCCTTATTTTGCAGGGTGAATTGGGGAATATTCACCAGCTCATCAGTGCACTTGAACACTGACAAAGGCCAAGACCTTTTAACCCTTCAGTCAGTGGTGCGGACCCACACTGACACATCGAGCAAGTGCATGCTATCGCTGCATTTGACTCTGTTAACTTAAAATACATTAAAGGCATTTTATCAATGGCATATATTAGCTTTCAGGGTAGTACTGCCAGCCTTACAAGACATAATTAGTTATATAACATCAAGGTTTCCACATTTATTGGCTTCTTGGAGGGCAACAGCTATTTATCTCAGCTGAAATTGAAGAGGAAAGATTAGTAGTTTATTTCAGCATTGCAGGCAGGGGAGTGTTATGATATACAGTTCTCATTCCAATTTGAAACAAGAGAGAGGTTATTATTGCAAATAGAGAGCCATTTCAGATTTACTTAAAGTCTGTAACTAACTACCATCTGGTCTCCTTTCCTCAACTCTCTTTCTCTCTCTCTCTCTCTTTCTCTCTCTCTCTCTCTCTCAGTTTCTTTGAAGCAAACCCTGGGGACAGAAACCTGGCCTTAACCATCTGAACTCCGTAACAGGGGAGATGGGCAACGGTCCAATAGAATTCTTATGACTCAAATGATACCCTTTTTCCCGTCAAACGCACACACAAGTAGACATACAGAGCCATCTGTGATCAATAGTTGCCTCGCCACACCCGAGCAAGACGCAGTAACCCTAAATCACCAGTCCTGTTTGTCATGCGATTAGTCGCCTGAGATAAAGGCTCCGTCATAAATTAGGAGAGGTGTAGTGGTCCATCTCCCTGTTAATCACCCATGCCGAGCCTCTGACCCCTCACTGCTGCGGCTCTCTGTGTACGTTGGTGGGTGGCGGCTGGGTGGGGGTCGCCAGTAAACTGAAGCAGAAGTGGCAACCCCTTGTCTCGCCAGCTGACAATGTTGCCTCAGCTTTGCATAATGCTGCACCCAAGCTACGTAGATGAGCACATGTAGTTGAAAACTGTTAAAATATTTGTCAGGAGCAAAAAAAACAACAACTTGGAACGACTTCCTTGGCTTGTTGTTCCATAAGTATTCTCAGGTCATTTTTAAATTCACCAACATGCTGAAAGTTCTATCATTCTCCCAGTTCAAAAAAATCTGGATGTAGGCACTCTACTCTGACCTTAAAACCTCATCAAACAACCCGGTGGAGGATCCCGGCAAACTAAGACTAAGACTATAATAATCGTTCACGGAGGGCTATTCCCCCCTGCCAAACAGCACTATTTCAACCCCATCTCACAGCTGTGTATTTTCACTCCTCTCCTATCTGCTTGGAATGATAAACTCTTTCTCTCCCCTTCCTTTCCTCTAAAGCTGTCTACCTCTGTTCGGGGTTCCATTGGGAATGACAGAAAGAGCATGTGGGGGAGAAAGACACAGCGGTAATGCAAACCAGTTGGAGCTCCCAGTATCACTAATTCTCATGGGATGCATCCCACTACACAACACCTCCCAGTGGGCCTGCTAATTACTTCATTTACTAGCATCATTGCCTCTATCACCCAACCAGACACTGGAGAGAATAAAGAAATGAGGTGAGCCGGGGGGGAGTCAGAGCTAGGTAAGTCGAGGGAGGGAGGAAAGGGAAGGACAAAGAAAGGAAGGGCACTGTACAGATGCACAAAGCCTGAAGGGAGGAATGATCAACATATGGAGAGAGAAGCAAAAAATGAGCAGCCCTAAAGACAAATGTCATTTGTTTACCTTGGCATTCTGCATTGCGCTCCTCATATCCAGGATTGCACAGGCAGTTCCCAATAGGCACCAGCCACTCTCCATCTGCTCCGCAGTACATCTTTGGAACCTCCTTCTCTTCAGAATTATCCACGCATGAACCGCGAACCTCCACTAGCGAGGATGTATCGGCTCCAGTGATGGTGTCAGGAAACTGTGCCAAGTTACGCACTGCTAAAGGGCATTTCTTGTAGAAGACCCTGACAGACACAAGTGCTATGCATGCACCAACATCCTGGAAGGCCAAATAGAAGCCCTTCCGTGTCAGTGCACCAACATCCCGCACTTCTGTGTTCAGCTTCATGATGCGATCGCCGATGTCCACCTGAGTGAAGCTTTCATCTGCTGCAATGGTATCTATCTTTCCGAATTGGTTCTCACGGATGTAGCGCTCTTTGTCATTATTGGACTCATAGTAGTAGAGATTGAAGGTTTCTTTACAGGTTCCCATGACCCCTGGGAGGCTGTTGCAGTCTCGAAGGGTGAACTTGATCTCGATGTAGACACGCTGGGCGCCACCACGAGGGATCCAGTCAGTGCGGAGCCAGTTGTTCTGGTTTGGCTCCATGACGTTACACACCTGGTACGTCCGGATGGGGATGTTCTTCTCATCCATGATGCTCACTTCCTCCCACTGGGTAAAGCACATGTCCAGAGAAATGTTAAACATTTGAGTTTCAATTAAACTTTTTTTTAATCTGCTTGAATCTATTAGATCATCCAAACAGTACAAAAGTTTGAAAACAGTGTCGCAGTACTTTAAAATGTCACGAGAAATATCACAAGGTGTTACACAGAACTGTGAGCCAAGACTGAAGGATACTTTGGAAAAGCACATGAACGGAAGATGAGTCAATATTTGAGTCTCAGCAGAGCAATTAATTGACGGCTAAACTTAATGCATATTTTATGAATGGCAACTAATAGACTTGTTAGGTCCTAATATAGAACCATAAAGATATTAATATTCATGGATTCTCCTCAACTGTGAGAGGGGATATGTGTAATTATGCCTCAGTAATGCCTGCAGTTCAATGACTTGGGAAAGGGTTTACAAAATTGTATTCTATTTCTCTCTCTCTCTCTCTCTCTCTCTCTCACACACACACACACACACACACACACACACACACACACACACACACACACAGGTCTGGACGGCACAAGGAGGGGAAAAAAACTGGATTATGTGGCTACAGAAACAGTGCATTAATACTAATGATCTAATGTGTGCCTGCTTTACATCTGCGTACTTGATAGGGAGTCGGAGGCCGAGACGCTCATGGTCGTGCTGTTGTTAGTATGAACTCATCGAAGGTGGTGGGGGTGGGGGACGCCGACATGGGGTACATGGATTACGTTATCCACTGCGGCCTGGCTTATTTTTGCTGTGAGGGAATGTTTGTTTTAGTTATGATAAAATTCCCTTCTCGACAGAGCACCGCTGAGCAAATTCAAGCATGTCTTGAGAGGTTCAAACGGTGTGTTCCATGGTGAGTTTTAAATAGAGTCTGAGTTGGGCTGTAAACAAGAGCAGACAGGCCTATCGGTGCCGTAGCTTCAACCACTTAGAAAACTCCACAAAAAAAAATAATAACGGGCAAGTGGAGGATATGGACTGTGCTGCTGCCGCCGGATTTGATTTGATGCCTTATCATGAGCAATCTTGTTTAAAGCCTTATTTCCCAGGAGGAGGGCGGGATAATGCTAAACATAGCTGCGGCTGTATGATTGGAGAAAATGTCTATCATTCCCTGCTGTTCCATTCCACTCTGCCTTCCTCCTTTTGCCCCGCTTTTGTTGTGGAAATCAAGCAGTGCCCAGATAAGGCCGCACCTTTCCCCTGATAGCAGGCAAGAGCCAGAATAAGGCCAATTGGTCATAATGAGAGGGTGAATGCAGGCTTGCTGGGGCTGCCAGGACCCTGTCAATCACTTGTTTGTGATAAAATGGCCGAGGGGAGGATCTGAGCACGGTGCCGGCCAAGTTCATCAGGAAAAGCTCACAGGCAGAGCCTGCAACAGCTGCACGATATGTTATTCTGTTCCCCTGGGTTCACATTCATTAGATAACATAATTGTTGCTAATTTGTATCAATTTTCATAAAACATTAAAGGGATCGCTTGGGCCCATCATCAAATTTTTACAAGATGGAGACGTGAAGGCCAATTGATTAATTTATAATTATATTAAAGGACGTAGCCACTGGTTATGAAAGATTTAAATAACATTGTTGGTCCTTTCTGTATGTGTGCAGCTCATCTTCCCCTATCTGCCTTATACCAGCTGTGGCCCTTATGGGTCCTGGCGTGGCCCTGACTTCCTTCCTATCAGGGCCACTGTAGATCTCCTATTAGACCAGGATCATGGGTTTGGTCAGCCCGCTTCCCTGTTGCTTTATAGCTGGATCCAGTAGTCCTGCGGCAAAAGCTGAACCCCACTGTACTTTCCCCCTTATTCATCCATTCCAGAGGACCCTCTTTCAGCTGCCAAGTTCCTCTCTCTCTCTCTCTCTCTCTCTCTCTCTCTCTCTCTCTCTCTCTCTCTCTCTCTCTACCTCTCTCTCCCTCCCTCTCTCCCTGTCTCTCCCTCAATGGTGGAAAGGGATATAAAGTTTCTCCACAAAGGCCGATTCAATCCAGCGTCTATTCAGGAAACCTGACGCCCGTTGCAGTATCTGCCCCTGCATCTGACCATTACAGAGTAGTTAGAAAGAAGGGGAGTGAAGAGAGAGGGGAGCCCAGTCAAGGGGGTGGGTGGGGGGTTTGTCTGTAGACTGGTGGTTCTCAAAGTGGATTGTGGGGACTCCATGGGGGCCTGAAAAATGTTCCAGAGGGTCTTCATGAGGCTATTTTGTTTAATTGTTTGGTATTTTAGTGTGTGATATGGGCCTTGATCTCACTGTGATCCCCATAGAGAAGTCAGCTGGACATCTCAATAAATCATAACAAGGTGTTTCCATTAAAGGGCTCATGGGGAAATCATCTTATCAGTTGTGTATTTATCTAGTGGTTAATTCCAGAGTTCCTGCCAATAAAGGATTATATCTCTGTTTTAGCTCAATAGGGGACCATGCCTTCTAACAAGGGGACACGTCTTTGCAGTACTTACCCCTCCTTCTGTCGGGTTGGCGACCCATCCTAGCTCTCCCTGTACAGCTCTGGAGTCCAATAACGTGACTGAAAAACAAAAAGAGGAGAAAAAGTGAGCATGCACTCTCTGTCCGGCTCTATAATATCAGCGCTGGCATGTATAATCCACTTAGCTCTCGCACACCAAGCAGGAAAACTAGCTGGTTTTTTTCCCCTCTCCCAAAGAAGCTTATTGAACTGTGAATGTGATTTATCAAATAGAAAAATACCCTTGTAATGAATGTCAGCGTAGGCAGAGAATAAAAGCTGGAGGCTAATACGTGTTAATATGATAGATGGTGAGTGTTTTGCTGTGCGCAATTCCCCGCTGAGCTTTACGCACGTCCTTTTGATTTTCCCTTATTCACAGATTTTCAATGTGACAAATGCATTACTCCGTGTGCCTTTAAAATAATGATTTTGTTTCAGTTTGCCCAGCATCAGTTTACAGCACGTTTGATTTGGTCACAATCAATTAGGAAAGCATCTCTTTACACCAAAGAACAAACGCATTTAAAAACGGCCAACTGAATCACGCTTTTCCTTTTGATTTGAGGAAAAGAAAGCATCAGAGCTGTGAGACGAATTAGAAATATGTCTACTGCTATGTGTATTTCTATCTACATTTAATTTGAATTTAGCTGATCAAACGACTCGAACTAAAATATTCTTCTTTAAGTTAAATGTGTACAATTAAGGGTTACAATATTTTAAGTTGGTTTCTATAAACGCATCGTTTTGAACTTGTGTCAAACTGCTTTGCTCTGAAACACTGTATCAGGAATATTAAAAAAAAAAAAAAGAAGTCTCCGCGCAACTGATGGGAGGTCTTTTATTTTGATTAAAATCATATCTCTCGTGTATCAGCTTCAACAGCGACCCGTTCTTTTTTCAAATATAGGCCTACATGTTTAAACTGCACACGCTGCTGCGCCTCGGCACCCCGAGTAGGCAGCGGGCAACTCCTGTCCCGAAGCCTTTGGAGTCCTGACACGCTCAATTTGAACATCTGCCTACTTTTCGGTGCTTGTGCATCTACAAAAGCACAATTTTTTTTTTTTTTTTTTTTTGCTGGGAATCATTATTTACATCTGTCATATATTAGTGATAACCATAGCGACCGATTTGTGAAGATTTCTGATCATAAATAAAAGAAGCTGCTTCTTTACTCATTCTGATGTCTCCCTGCTTCAGGAAAGCCATGTATTTGTGCTCTACGCTGTGCGCCTGATTAGAGTGAAGCATCGCAACATTAAATCTTTTTTTTCTTTTTTCTTTTTTTTTTGCAGGAGTGCGGCTTGACATTGACAAAACAGAGAGAGCTGCATGTATCCTACAAGTATGACTCTCAGGTTTTCTCCTCGGCAGCTGGTGCGATCCAAGCCTGAGCGCACAGCAAAACACCCGATGCCTGTTCGGACTTCTCATTCCACTTGAATTTGTGTGAAAGCCAGTTAAGACCCATTGCGTAAATTGAATTTCCAGTATTAAACTCTTTGGGCTCCAAATACCCGATATCGGGGGGCCACCAAGTACGGTTCCGCAGCGCAAACACACGCGGAGCGAAGATGAAGCCAGAAGTCCGCGGCAGGCGTGTTGATTTCCCCTAACAACCTTACCTTCATTCGGGGGGTATATCCGTGCCGGAGAAACAAATGTAGAAATCCCCAAAACAATAAAGGTGACCGTGAACACAATCCCTGCCATGAGTGCCATTTGTGTCGTTGCGCCGTTTTTCCTCTCCTCTTTTTCTTTCGTTTCTCTTTTTGCAGGTCCTGCTCTCTCTCACTCACTCCCTCTCTCTCTCCCTCTCTCTCCCCTTCCCAGTGGAATATGGGATCGAGGCGGACACTGGAAGAGAGACGCACAGTGCGCACCAGAGCCAGGAGGCGGGACTATAACTGTGCGCGCTCTGACGCGGACCCCGTCAATCCATATGGGAAACGTGCTGGACGGAGGGAATTGAGGGGGGAACAATCATTAACCACCCCGCCTGCGCACCCCCTAAACAATTCACTTTCTCATTTACCAGCAGAGAGAGATGGTGAGATAGGTGGAGAGTTTGTAAAGTCGCATATCTCAATATTTCCCACAAACGTTCAACTTAAAACTCGGTGACTCTCCAGTCAACGTTCTAAAATTAAACTTGTTCTCCTGAAACGTTTGCGTGTACTTTCACCCTCGTACTGTCATCCTGACAGAGGAATCCTGCTTCTTATTCCCGGTTTGTGCAGGAAAAGTCTGCTCCAAAAATGCAATGCATCACTCTGTGTCCTGTGTGCCTCTGCGCTGATCCTGCTTGTAGTCTGGCTCCAGTCAAGCGTGGCGCTGTTCGAGGTGAGGCGCATCAGTGCAAGGTCGCCACCTAGCGGAGATGTTGACGCCTGTTCCTGCTTCAAAATTGGATTTAAGAACAAGCATGAGCATGACCTCCTTATCACTACATGGTATTGCACTTTGTGAAATTGACAATGCCCATTTTGTGACCAAGCCTGGATTAGATTATTGTCACTTGCTATTATTTTAATGTTATCATGGCTGAATGGGTATTTATGATGAAATGTGCGCACACACACACACACACACACACACACACACACACACACACACACACACACACACAAACACACACAAACACACACACTCACAAGAATCTGGTGCTTTGAAAAAAAATGCTGCTCTGAAACTGATGGGGATGTGGTGTAACTTGTGGTGATTGTCTTCAAACAAAGGCTGCATTGTTCCTGTTTAAGAAAAGCCAGCTGTGTCCAGGTTTGGGGTTTTGGCCCGGGTGCTCTGGCTTGTTTATGTCCTCCTACACAGGTCGTGCATTGGTCCCAGGAGATGTGCCCATGGCAGCGGGAGTTAGGCAACCTTTCAATGATCTGTAGAGGTGTTTGTCACTATGTGGGCAGGTTAGGGAGTTATCCAACCTGCCATTTACTGAGCACAGTTACTACAGAAAAACAGTACCTAAATGTGAATCTGCATTGTGTGGCTCCTTCAGACTTCAGTCCATTCAGATATTTTTCTGTTCATGCTGTATTTGTGTGTGTGTGTGTGTGTGGGGGGGGGGGGGGGGGATTGTGCTACGGATGAGCTTAGACTTTCAGACATCACTGACTTGTACACGTGTCACAAACACAGTATTTTACCCCTGAATGCTTATCTTGCATTTAAATTACTCATAAATACATGTCTTGAGCTACTGAAGTTTTTTTTTTTTTTCAATTTCTACTTCTTTGTGAATCCAGAATGCAGCAAAAGTCTGCCACATATATTTAGTCTCAAGCTACAACCAGACCATCCAAAAACACTTAAAAACTCTTAAGCGCACCGGCTGATATTTCCATCTATCCATTTTCTATCACACTTATCCATTGAGGGTTGCATGGAGAGGTGGGGGGGGGACTGGAGTCTATATATCTCTATATATACATATATATATATATATACATATATATATATATATATTTTTTTTTTATTATTTCATGATCTTTATTTCTTTTTGAAAAATGACTGAGTGAAAATAACGATAAAATTTCCAGAACAAGTACAAGTGAGTTGGTTCAACTGCTGGTTTGGGGTTCACCTGAATCCAACGGTGAACTGAAAAAGTTACAGTTTATTTGTATTCGGTTGTTTGTTGTTGGTGGCCTATTAGCTTCTTGGTAAGTGTCTCCCTCTGCATTCTGGGGTCAAAATAAAGTGATGCATCAATGAAAAAGATGTATTTGTAAGCTCCAGACCCATGTTTGTGAGTAGTTGAAAGGAAAAATACAGTTTTTGGGTGAAGTACCACTTCATGAATGAAAATACTCTTCCGGAGAAATGGCTTGAGAATGACACAAAGGACTCTTTGTAATCTCTTTACGTTTCAAGATTACATCCAGACTGAGACACGTCTGCAGAATCCTGATCGGATCCCCCCCCCCCCCCCCCCCTCCAAAAAATGTGGTTTGCATCAGATTTGCAAAAATCAGATTTGTGGTTTTTGGCTGTTTAGGCTGTCTAAAAATCAATCTGGATGCAATCTGAATATGCCCAAACTCTTGATTTGAGCAGGCAGTCTGAACATGGCCCTAGACTGGAATGTGTGGTTTGCAGAAGACTGTAAAAGATTCACCTTGCTAGTGTGTCCTTGAGCTCCGGGGCTGTTTATACTTTCCATGAGTGGAAAACAAAATGTTATCGATTGAAAAAAAAAATAGTATTGTTATTTCTGTTTTGGGAAGGCAATGAGTGTCAGTCAGCAGGTGTCTGCATGCCTTTTTTGTCTTCATACAATGTATGAATGTGTCTTTGTGTGCAATTATTTCATGTGGCCATAAGCATTTGGCAAGTTCTTGAGTTCCAGAGCCTTTTTGTTAGCTGTCACACCAATCTCAGGCTTCCAAGACTTGGCTATGATGTATTTATTTCTGCCTGTACCAGGAAACATCAAATAGTTTTCTAACCCTATGGGTGATCTCACTGCAAATAGACCAGCCTTTGTCTCAAACGCTGACAGGCAGAGAGCAGATAGAAAGTAGGAGGATTAGATTTATACTTTATTTTTAGCTTTGTAAGAATTTGACTGATTTGGAAATTAAATGTGTGTGTGTGTGTGTGTGTGTGTGTATGTGTGTGTGTGTGTGTGTGTGTGTGTGTGTGTGTGTGTGTGTGTGTGTGTGTGTGTGTGTGTGTGTGCGTAGGGGGGTAGGATTACAAGGTCTCTTGGGATGCCATGCCAGGCCTATTTGGGGTTATGGTCTCTCCTGCGAAAGCATCTTGACCAGTGTAATGATTCAGAATAAGCATCTGGTGCTCCAAGAAAATTGGCCAATTTAGACCCAAACATTGATAGTCCAAAAGTACATTCTCAGATGAAAGCCACTTTCCTCTGCTCTCCCCTGGTTACAGACCTGGCAACCCTAAAAAGCCAGAGGGGGAGCAAGGGGTGCTTTTGATCTTTTCCAAGCCACTAATAGCAGCAAAGTTTCATGGACTGACAATGATGGAGGTCTGCCGATGCGTGGGCGGGGCCGTGGTGGTGGTCGGGATGGGGTGTGAGTGGGCAGAGTTGAGTCTCGTCTTCCTTTATTTGTGTCACAGTGTTTTTTGATTGATTACTCTCCCTTCGTTTCCTTTATCTACCTGTCAAACCGGCTGCTTTTTTCATGGGGGGAGGTTGAGGAGCACCCCCCCCCCCCTCACTCCACCAGCCTACTCAGCTTTCTCCAGATGGCATCTGCTGCCCACACATCTGCATTGTATGCCAATCACACACATACACACACTGAGTCCAAATCCTTTAACACACACGCATACATTAGCTCACTCAACTGTGTCATTTGCTGATATAGCAGTGCAAGTTCGGTCTTTTTCACTCAGGTGAAATGACTCCATAGCCTTTTCCATCCTAATTAGTAAAAAAAAAAAAAAAAAAAAAAAGGTTCTGCCAAACAGAAACCAAAGTAATTTTAAATATTCACCTTTTCAGCACCAATTTACCAAAATATCTTGTCTTTCTCCATGTTGAAAATGAGAATTAGTCACATTGTGAAGTAAATAAACGACCAGTTCTAAAGTGTCATGCATATTGATAACACAGCTACAGTACATCACTCTTAAAAGCAGTCTTACATACATATCAATCACCATTAGCGGTCATAGCAGTGTTAATCAAATCAGTGCTGCTGCTCAGCATCAGCATCAGCTAATCATGTCATCTGATTCTGTGGTTGTTGAGGAGGTGTGACGATACAACACAGAGGCAGCGCGGAGGCTGATGAAGCTAAACGACCACACAGCAAATAGTTGTGCACCATTAAAACCCCTTTTTTTTTGGTCAGGCTTATTTTAGACCAACAATCACAAGCTGTGGTTATGAATTGTGAATTACGATGCATACGGAGGTGGCGTACTGTCATTTAATTGCATAACCTTTAAAATCCAAATAAAGTAAATAACAGGTCATGCATCAGCGTGCTGATAGGTTAAGCGTCTGTGCTCAAATTATTGCTACTATACAAAGTAAACTAGTTGATGATGAGGCTGTTAGGTGTCAGTGCTAGTGATAGAAATTATAATGAAAACGAACTCCTGCCACATTATAATAGAAATTGGCATTACATGTCAGCCCCATGCAAACACTGCCAAAAGAAAGTCACGAGGGATCGTTGTATTTGAACCTAGGTCCCTACTTTATTTTAATTTGGCATAGTTTCCATCATGCTGTCACATATGGACCACCCCTATATAATGTAATATTACTGAAAGAGGACATGTTCAAGAATTATGGAATTATTAGGACTTTGGACTTGTGATTATTCAAAGCCAGCTGACATGAAAATGTGAGGGTTTCATAATGACTTTTATGTCTTAATTGTGAAACGATAAACCAGGCACTCACATGGGTACTGTTCACCTTCTATATGTAGAAATGTTGCTATAATCTTATATGTGCAACACATGTACAGAATTGCTATTGTGAACAAGTGAGATGTTAACAGTGTGTGTCGTTTCACATTACCACACTTCTACTGGAGCGCGACATGATGTCAGTACCAGTTTCTATGTACTGAGGCAAAAGTGAATGAGGCTTAACAGCCAAAAGCTGAACAAAACACATTACTGAAACCTTACCCAGTCATTCACATGGCAACACACACTTATTGTATACCAAGCAAAATCATCCAATCACCCTCCCCCATGTACAGTTTGGGCCTTTGTCTTAATTTAAGCCTTCACGTCCCTCCTGCTGGCCTATGACCCCCCCAGGCTACTTGCCCTACCCTCCGCCTTCGGATCCACAGCTTCATGCAGTGTTCCTCAGGCTGCATTCAGGAAGTCACTCCCCAGAGGTCAGAGCGAGTGGGAGTCACAGAGATCAAAGGAGCAGCAGCAGCAGCAGTCGCACTGAAGCAGAATGTCAAAGATGAGATAAAAACAACTGGACTGGAAATATTGCTCACGATGCACACACATGCCACATCGCATACACTTGTGATGGTGAAAGACATCCTCCCATTCGCCATCATTCTACAGTCACAACAACAAACTGATCATATTTAAACCCGGCATGATGATGATCCAGTTAAAAGTTTAGCTATGTTGACTTTATTATCTGCTCTATGTCCAAACATAAATGATGAAACAGATTGAAGGATTTGTAATAATAATTTTTTAATGTCATACACATTTCTCACCCGCAGCTGCTGGGATAGGCTCGAGCCCCCCCCCCGCGACCCTTAATAGGAACAAGCGGAAGACAATGGATGGATGGATGGTCATATACATTTTTTCCTCTATACCTTACCTCTCTATTCATGATTAAGACCACACCATCATTTCGAGAGAAGCTAGCTGCTAGCTGAACATCAGACCAACTGCTCTCCTTGTGTTGTATTCAGATTGAAAAAGATAAACTCAAATCTGACTCAGTTTTGTTGGCAATGTTGGCAGTCACGAGTAGTGCACTGAAATGCCAAGGCACTCGGATGTAAGCATGACAATCTGAGCAGATGGGGTGCAAATAAACACGCCCCAGAATGTCTTGTCAGCCTGTCTGTTCATGCATGGAACATTATTTACTATAGTATATGTACAGTAATAGTGCTTGCGGAAATTGCGAAACTATGATAAAAACAAATTAAGGTAACACTATAGTAATTTCTAGCCAAGACAGCATGCTAATGATTAAACTATAGTTTGCTTACAAACTTCTTTAAAGGTCTTCTCACAATGGGCGTTCTATATTGTGCCCCGGCAAATTTGTTACAATTGACATTCTTTCTGCTGTGCCATACCTGGGCGCCACAAGTGAACTTTGGCAGGAGAAGTTCTAAAATGTGTCCATTAGAATACTAAGATACTTCAACAACTTTATTTTCCCCCAATGGATCATTCCCTCTTTTGTCATTCACTAGCCACCAAATCAAGTAGAACCTACTGTTTGGGGTGCAAACTTGTCACCTTTCTGTACGATGTCTGTATGAACCTGACTCTAGTACAGCTCAGTGATGATGAAAGTGTCCAGACCAAGGTGAGCACTGGCTAAGTGGGGAAGGCTCACCCAGGTGGACCCTGACATATGCACAGGATGCTCACCAAAGCTTACAAAACTTCATATAGTGGCAGAAAGTTGGAATCACCCAAGTCCTTGAGAGGGGTTGGACTCTCTCCTTCGGTGGAGTTCCTCCAAGTGAGAGGCGGAGGGCCGGGGTGGGCTTTTTGATAGCCCCCGGACTCACTGCCTGTACGTTGGGGTTCACCCTGGTGGATGAAATGGTTGCTTCCCTGCACCTTCAGGTCAGGGAATGGGTCCTGACTGTTGTCGGTGCTTATGCTCCGAACAGCAGTTCCGAGTACCCACCCTTTTCGGAGTCCCTGGGAAGGGTGCTGCATGATGCCCCGACTGGGGACTCCACTGTCCTACTGGGGGACTTCAACGCTCATGTGGGCAATGACAGTGTGACCTGGTGGGGCGTGATTGGGAGAAACAGCAGGCCTCACCTGAATCTGAGTGGTGTGCAGTTATTGGACTTAGACTGTCTTCGAGTTGCAGTTTGCCCATAACTAACACTATGTTCAAACATAAGGATGTACGTGGCACCAGGACATCCTAGGTCGTAGGTCTATGATTGATATTATAGTCATATCATCTGACCTGTGGCTGTATGTTCTGGACACTTGAGTGAAGAGAGGAGCTGAGCTGTTAACTCCCCACCATCTGGTGGGAGCTGTCAGGCTGAAGTAGGAGGTCTATAGGGCATGGTTGGACTATGGGTCTCCAGAGGCAGCTAAATGGTACTGGCAGGCCAAGCGGTGTGCAGCCATGGCGGTCGCTGAGGCAAAAACTCAGGCGTAGGAGGAGTTCAGTGAGGCCATGGAGTATGACTATCGGTCGGTTCCGAAAAGGTTCTGGCAAACTGCCTATCACCTCAGGGGTGAAGGTGGCAACTTGCCCACACTGTTTACATTGGGGAGGGAAAGCTGATGACGTCAACTGGGGAGACAATTGGATGGTGGAAGGAATACTTTGAGGAACTCCTTAATCCCACCAACACGTATTCCACGGAGGAAACAGAGTTGGGGGAGTACGGGGGGGGGGGGGGCGGGGGTATGTTGTGGCAGTGAAACAACTCCATGGTGGCAGAGCTCTGGGAGTATATTAGATCTGCCCTGGGTATCTCAATGCTCTGGATGTTGTAGGGCTGTCTTGGTTGACACATCTCTGCAACATTGCATGGACATCGGGGGCAGTGCCGTTGGAGAGGCAGACCTGGTTGGTGGTCCCCATCTTTAAGAAAGGGTACCACAGGGTGTGTTCCAATTATCAAGGGATCACACTCCTCAGCCTCCCTGGAAAGGTCTACGCTAGGGTACTGGAAAGGAGGGTCAGGGCGATAGTTGAACCTCAGATCAAGTACCAATGTGGTTTTTGTCCTGGCTGTGGAACTGTGGATCAGCTCTTCACCCTCGCTAGGGTGCTGGAGGGGGCATTGGAGTTTTCCCAAGCAGTCCACATGTGCTTTGTGGATTTGGAGAAGGCTTATGACCGTGTTCCAAGGTGCACCCTGTGGGCGAGAAAGGTTCCAGCCCCCGGCAACCCTTAATAGGATAAGATAATAGAAAATGGATGGATGGATGAATTATCTGCACAGGAAATGGTCTGGAGGGAAGGTTAACTTCTTTGACAAGACTACCCCTGCTAGATATACACCAAAAAAGGAACTAGTGCCAAGTGCGTAGCACAGAGGCACAAACGTCACTGGGTAGGTGCATTTTTGAGTTTTTTTCGTCAGTGAGTTTCAAATAATTTCCTAGATTTTCAGAAATATCCCTCATCTTATCCCACCATGATCCTGATTGAAGACTTTAAAAGCTTCAGTTTTTCCTCTAAATGCACTGAAACATTCAGCTCTTGAGATATGAGTAAGATCAGAGATAAGTGAAATTGAAATGTCAGCAAAATAGCATCTGCTTTCCCATTGTTACTTTTACTTACAAGACAAAATGCTAAGGGTTTACAAAGAGACATTACATAAACAAGTTATACAAGCTGAAAAACCACTCTTAAAGAATAAAGCCATGTTAACTGTGAAGCCCTCCATGAGCCATCCTCCCCGCAGCTGCTCTTCCCGTGCTCCATGCAACGTCGCTGGCTCCTAACTGACCTATTCGTGCCCCTGCCACCTGGGTCTTTACCCCCTGATGGCAGCGTGTCAGTCAATAAGCATCACGGCAGGTCCAGCAGTCGAACCCAGCAGGCGTGAGCTCTCTCTGTGGTTGCAGGAAAAAAACAAGCAGCAAGAGACTCTTTCTGTCATTTCAGAATTACCTAAAGGTTTTCAGAGCGGACTGTTGTTGTGTCTACCCTTGTTTATCGCCCTTCATTTTCAAGTCCTGAGCTGTTGTTCCAGGAAATGCCACTGGTTTGAGAGTTGACAGCAGGTGGTGTGTTCTCACACTGAGAGTTTGTCTAAGGCCATGCCGGACCATGACTCTCCTGATCAAGACATACTCAGGTTACATGCTTTGCTTTGGCAGGGCTGGTTAAAAAAAAAAAAAAAAAAGATCGGAAAGAGCAGAAAAGTGCATTTTAATGAATCACCTATCTCCGACTCTGATGAGGTTTATGATTTAGAAGTGAGCCTTGTCTTGTTTTATGAGGTGTTAAGGTAGCAAACTTCAATCAAAGTCACAAATTACACATTGTAGTCCCCATGAATACCCACTTATCCCATCGCTTTGTTCAGGGCTGGGTAACGATCCAGCAAAATCTCATCTAACCGGCAGATTAAGCTGCTGCCATAAGATGCATTCAAATGTCTGCAGTGGCACAGTCTCTAAACGCTTAAAGCATCAACACGAGCTACAAATCAGTTACATATCCAGGCAGCTTTAGAATTTTTACATTAAAGATGATACGCTAAAAGACATTTGGCAGCTGCAAAGTGGAAGAAGCACTCCAGGGAAGATGATTTAAGGTGGCTTCAAGATATTTTGTGGCATAGCGTCAGGCACTTTGGAACACCTCCTAATCATCATATTTATACAGAGAAAGGAGGTTGAGCAGTGACAGTGACCGGTACATGTACGAATGTGTGTTTGTGCCTTCGCAAAAGACGGAACCACCATCTTTGGGTGTGTGAATGTACATTTATATTATTTATGTGGTCTTTTCCTCCATTTAAGATTTTACTCGTTGGTTCTCACACAAACAAATGTCACAGTAGCACCCAAACTGACACTTGGATGAACCAGAATCGCAAGTGTGATTTTGTGATGGCATCCCAATTGATGTCATCTCCCAACTTAGTGAGAATCAAGAGAAGGCACAGAAGGAAGTGGGAGTTTATAAGCGCACAATGAACATTTGGTCTCTCAGCTGTTACTCTCAGACTAAGAGCTACAAATGAAAGGTGCTATGTGATGATGCGCTGGTGACTTTACAAAACTACTGAGGACAAGTCAAACCAGTTAGTACTAGTAGAAGTTATCTGCTCTACTACTGATAAAACCGAACACATTTTCCAGTGGGTTCCAGTCACAGTGTTAAAAAAAGCTTCACTTCCATTTGTGGCATTGGAGGGACGGGCCTCATCCATAAAACAATTCAACTTTACTGCCAAACAGTGTCATAACAAGATTGAGAGGTGTCCAGATTCTGCTTTCCCCTGACTGGATGGATGAATACATCTGGTGACATAGAGTGATGCTAATAATGGAGAAAAACAACAAAAGGACACTGAAATGGGAGAATTGAACCATCTGTATCACAGCTTTATTTATCTTTACATTGGCATTTTGGAGTCATTATTAGTGGAGGCATTCAACCTCTCACTGCTTATTGTAGTTGATGTTTAAAATTTTACCTCATCTATTTGAAACAATTCCATAATTCTGAGTTTTTGTGTGATATTATCTATTTAATCTTTCTATTTTGACAGTTGTAATTTCTGCCTAGCAGCTGTGTTTGGATTTCATGCAGCATTTTGCATCAATTTATTCAGTGACAATTACCATAACAACTCAATAACTAGTGATTCTGATTGTTTTATGACTAGTATCTTAAACATTTTGTTAAAAAAAGAATAATAGCCTAAATTTACTGTTGATATTATTTAATCACGTATTATTCAGGGTAGTAATTGTATATAGTCACAGTAAATCAAACATATTCAGTGTAAAATGTTTGTCAGGTGTAATGTTGCATTTCTGGTGTTCACATGCTCTTATTCTCTAATTAATGCAAAGTCCTTTTTTTTTTTTTTTTTTGCATATTCATAGATTCATAGATTAGCCTACATTCATTGAGGATGCAAAACATACACAACTGCACGTCAATCTGAAAAAGACACAGTGCGTGAGTCTGTCATGTCATGTCCAGAGATGCCAAGATAAAATGTCTCACCCGGTCCATTTCCCGGGGGTGGGCTCTATCTGTACCAGGGCTGCTGATGGAAGGGGTGGGTGAGGTAGGGCTGAGCATGACAATCACTTAAAGGTGGGCTGGTTGCTATGGCGTCCCACAGCTACACTGTGACAGCAGCGAGAGCTTATTGAGTTGCACAGAGGAGGACAGAGCTGTCGAGCTGTCGAGAGTTCCACACATACACACACAACATAATTTAGCTTATCCTACCTGTATAGACCTTCTGTCAGCTACACCTGATTTTTCACCTTAAACTCAGCCTAATAAAAATTAATCTGAAGCAACCCTAAATTAGCCCGAACTTGTGAAATGGTGTTAAAATAATAATGAAAAAAAACATCTCAAACAAAGACAGAACAAAAACAACACACTCAACACGAAGCAGTCTCACAAACCGAGTTGCATGCAGACAAAAAGAACAAGCTCAGACAAAATATAGATTCAGAGAGAAACAGAGTCATCCAGAGCTGCCAACATTTGCCCACATACCTGCTAGAAACAAGCATTCAAACATACACTCATGAGGACGCAAGGGAGGAAGCAAATTCCAGTCACACCAACCGTCTAAAAACACAGCAGCACACTTGCAGCATCAGGCGATGTGTGCTGATAACAAACCGTGCTTGTCCGACACCAAATATCAAGTTGTGGGCTCTAGATTCTGCCTGCCATTTCCCACCGGACTCAAACCAACACGGACATTTCCCTAGACGTGTGCTGCAAATAAAACGAGAAGAAGAAGAGTTTTGTTCTGTCATGCATGCACACAAAAATTCCTTATAATCATATTCAGATACACTAACTTAAGCACACACAGGTAGCACCTCTGCATCAAAATAGCAATTACCCATCCTGCACTGTGAGATAGGAGCTGCTGGGCCCCGAAGCAGCTGCCTGTTATTACTTATGTAAATATCACATTGCAGTGTCTCTGTCCAAGGTCCATCTACATGGGCATGGAGGTAAGGTGTGTGTGTGTGTGTGTGCGCGCGCGCACACACGCACGCGCATTTAAAAGGAATATTTCAAGTCACTTCATTCTTGTGGAATTGGCAGGCAGCAGGCAATATATGATGAAGGAGATCCTAATGGAAGAGAGACCCATACACAGAGAATAGAAAAGAAATTAGTTAGTGTGTGGGGGGGGGGGGGGTGGTGACAAAAGAGCTTCATTCAGAATGATGAATGTTTAATTTCAATGTAGGAATTTACGACAAGCAACCGAAGACTCACACTAACATCAGATTTCCATCTATGTTCACACTTATTTAGCAAATGGATAAAAACAAATCAACAGAAGCTGGCTAATATTTGACAGGCTGTTGTTTGTCTCATCTCAGACAGGCAGACAATAAAGATAAACCACTATCATCCTTCCACCTCAGCCATGACCCCCTGACCTTTCACGTGTCCAGAATCTCCTCATGCTGCCTTAACAAAGAACCAAACAGGTTTTTTACTACAACATTTCATTCAGTGTTTTTAAGTCTGGTCCTACACAGACATAGAAATCCTTAGAACTGCCACAATATTTGTCAAATGAATTTGAAGAATTTGTTCTTTATTATTTTCATTGTTAGATTCAAACAATATTCCTATGCAGATACACAAGTGGCTTTGAACCAATGAAATGTTAAGTCAAGTCTTAATCAAGTCCTTTGTCAGCATGTTCCTGAAAATGGCTTCCTTTTGTTTCTCTGTGCCATTTTACAACACATTGTCTGTTATTTTTAATATATATGTATGTCCTTGCATGTTTTGTCACTGTATTCTAAATTTTATAAAATAAAATGTGTAACTATAAGCATATAAATATAAAATATTGTCCTGGCTTTGACAGTCTTGTTGCCTTTGTCTTCACTGCCAGTGGACCCTCGTTGATGTGCTCGGCTCCTGGTTTATTGATTCATCCAGATTAAAAATGCTTTTGGATTCTTTGTTCAACATAATTTAATAATAAAAATCTAGAATCAAGCTCAAGTTTTGTTTAGCAACTGCAATTGCTATTAATAGTGAAGTGTTTCCTGCGTCCATGTGATATGATGTCACTGTCTGACACGGCTCATCATCAAATACATACAGAGCTTGAAGCCATTAAAAATAGTTTGTAGATATGTAGAACTTTACATTTAATCAGCAGCAAAACTGTACAGAAAACATTTCGCATGAGAAAAGACGAACTTTGGTAAAGATG
Source organism: Aulostomus chinensis (assembly GCF_037954235.1). Lineage (NCBI taxonomy): Eukaryota > Metazoa > Chordata > Actinopteri > Syngnathiformes > Aulostomidae > Aulostomus > Aulostomus chinensis. Next base: position 10,171,668 of record NC_141329.1, read on the forward strand.
GCATAAGTTGTTTTTTTTTGTTTGTTTCACGAATCAACTTATCCTGGCTATCTGGCAGCATGCATCCATTTTAGCACCCTTGTCTGCTGCAGTTCTGCAGTCACTCTGGGTACAGCAGGGAGGAAACGCTGCAATAAGCCACTTCTACCATACCGAATGCACTTACTGCTAAAAGCAGGTGGGTTTCCATCCATCCCACCTCCATATGTACAAATATACCATTGGAGTGGAATCCCATGTGTCCCCCTCGCAACCTAAACTCTGCAATAACCCCCCCCCCCCCCCATCCTGCTCTCCAGTTCCTCTCAAAGGTTGCAGGTAAATGGGGTAATCTCTTGGCACATCGGCCTCTCTCTCTGGATGGATGAAACTCAAGCACCCCATCGTAGCATTTAGACCCCCATCCTGCCCACTCCCATCAGGGCCCAACTCTCTCTCTCGCTCTCTCACTCTCTCTCTCCTCCTATCTAATCACAGTCCATTAGCCGCCCCATTAAAATTCTTTTGTCCAATTTGGGAGGAATGCTACCCTCGTGGAAAAACAGAATGAAGCCACAATAGGACCTTTTCAAATCGCGCTCGACTTTTATTACTGAGAGTCACTGAAGAGTGCCACCCACCTTCAAGCAATGTTGTGTCTTCCATTTCCCTCCCTCTCTGCTCTCTGCGTGTGTGTGTGTTTGTGTGTGTGTGTGTGTGTGTGTGTGTGTGTGTGTGTGTGTGTGTGTGTGTGTGTACCTGTGTATATAGGAGAGCGAGAGGACAGGAGAGGAACTGTTGCTTGGTTCACACTGGACTGATAATATGTGATATTCATGACATTGGGGCGATTTTTAGAGAAGTCAATAAGAAATAAGTAGCACTATACCCAACTCAGGATTTTCAGAGTCAACTGGAATTTGGCTGTTCAATACCATAGCTGGGCAATGAACGAGATGATGTGGCAATGTGTCTGCAGATTCTATGTCTGGCTACTCACCATGCTAGCTGGGCCTTGTTAGCTGTCTGCAACCGGGCAGTAATTGCTGATGGTCCACCGCCGATAATAGCCTTACGTGGGTGAATCAAGTTGTGGTTCACCGCTGGCTTGAAATGTCTCTATAGTGGTGAAACATGAGATGCTGTCAAAGATGTGAGATGTGGCCGGCTAATGGCTTTCGCCAACAGCTGAGTGAGCGATCAGTGTTCACAGTCTACGGACACAAGAACAGCAACTCTGAAGGCAACTTGAGAAAGATTCGCACACGGAGATAGAGCTTGATTAGTGTCCATCGCCTGTTGGCTATGTTTTTGTTTCAACTTATCCAATTGTTTTCCTCCAATAGTTCCAGGAAGCAAAATGAACTAATCTCTGCGACTAAATTAGAAACAAAAGAAAGAACCATTGAAAAGAAACCAATATTACTGATGAGAACTGAATTATTTGTTCTCAAAGACTGAAACATGCAGATGATTTATTTTGGTATAAAAAAACAATCTATTGAATCAACAAGCACATTATTAGGCACCAGTTCTTTTAATCAGTCATTTTTTCCCTCTCATTGTCTCTTTTTTGTCATTAAGTCAAAATATTCTGTATAAACTGCACAGGTTGCATCCATAAAACATTCAGCCCCACCACCCTGCTGCCTACTTGTTTCTTAGCTATCTGACAACTATGTTCTTGAGATCCTACAACAGTTCCAGAGCCCCTGCACAGATTTGTTCACTAGAAATATGCAGAATGTGGTAAAACATCTCCTTGTGAGTGGTAAAGTCTCAGCTGTTGTTCATGGCTTATTTCCAGAATAACACAAAAAAAAAAGCTCAGAGGATTACTTTGGAGATGAGTATCGCCTGTTTGCATCTCCCATCTCCTTCTCTGACTCTGCGCTTTCCCTTTCACCCATACGTACAACAGGGAATTCAAATGCAAAGAAAAACACTCTGTTTGTCTCATCTTTCGATATGGAAACATAACTCTATAACCATGACTTGTAGCTGCTGAACTACACATCAGTACACTGTTGAATCAGTATCTTTAAGTTTTAAGTGCTGCTGTCTCTAATAGTACGCTCAGAAAGATAAAGTTTTCTGTGCTGTATGTTTGTCTGTTCATCAGCAGCAAAAAATAAACCATTTCACTTTGGAGTGAATCACTGGATGGATACACGATTTGTTTACATTTCCTTAAAAATTGCAAGAGTGTTCGGAGGCAGAGGAATAACCCTTTCCCCTTAAACTACATATACACAGGGGTTTTTTTAAAACCGCAAATAAAAGCTGACTGATCCCGCTCCCATTGAGAGTTAAGGAGGAGTTTGTTTTTCAGGGGGCTGAAGAGAGTGTTTAGGCCTACACTTCTATCAAAAATGCTTGTTTTACTCCTCACCTTTTTTTTTTTTGCTAAAATCAAAATGTGTCTTCAAAGTAAAAAACAAAGATGGTGTTTGTTTTCCCACGTGATCCTTCAAGTTACGAATTTGCAATGTTGACTTGCCTCTCTGACTGCACTCGATCCTTCCAGCCGATTCAGATCAGATCAGCCGGTTAGCCTGCTTCTCTGAAGTCAGTGGTGATTTCCAGACACTTGATTGTTGAGGTCTCAGCAGGTCCACCTGAACACTTTGATTTTAGACCTAGATCACGAGGGTCTGGGTTGGGTCTAGTTCTAGTGTCCTGTTCTTGGATAATTTACCCCGAGTGGATCTTTTCAGATAGCATGAGCGAGTCCTGCTGCTCAGAAGAGAGCCGAGGTAATTAAAGTTCAAAGGGAAAAAAAGGAAGTTATCTTCATTTATTCTAGATGCAACAAAATCACAAAGCTGATCATAAACGAGTGCTGTTTGTAATCTGTCCCCATGACAAGTGGACTTTAAAGCTGAAATCACGAGCGAGCATGCCATACTGTTTTAATTTAGCAGTAGAGCAAGAACAAAACAACTGGATGTATTTTGGTGACTCTCATGGACGGATGATGGATTATATGCATCACAGCCAGACAGAGAGGAGGAGCTGCTAGCGTCACATAAACTTTGCTTTAGGCAACTTGGAAATTAAAGTTAACATGTTTGCAATCAAATGTAAAATTAGATCCACGTCTCTTGGGCCGGTTGGGTTTGTGTCACTCAATTCTTGCCCCAGCTTTCAAATAACACACAGGTCGAGTTGAGTTCCAGTGAGCACATTTCTTAGTCTATTTGGATTTAGACACACATTTTTTTTGGACCAGTGAAGACATGAGTGACGTTTCTGTAAATTTAACTTTTATTTTTACTCTTATTATTGTATAAACACACTGTTTCATCAGATATTAATTTGAGTAATGAGCTGGAGTCAATAACGGGACCCTGAGTAGGAAGACGTTGCTGGTGGTCTCATTTATGACATCGTATACTCAAACACAGATATGTCCATCAAACAGTGGGCCATCTACGTTTTCACAAAAATAATAAACACGTTCTGACACCTGCCTCTTTATTTCTCAGGGAATATTACATAGACTTTGTTGGAGGTCCGTGCTCTCTGAGTGCAAACTGAGTCTTCGCTGCATTCGAGTGACACTGAACAAACAATAAAAAGCATTCTGCACTATAAGAGGCTCAGTAGTTGGGCCTTATTTCACCATCAGATACACCATCGAACATTACGCTGAGCTGACACTCTGTGGGTTAGTAAGTGTCTTATTTCACTGTTTCAAATTCTACTTCCATCAGCTTATTTTGATTTGACACATTTTGAAAAAGTTGTTACATTTGTTTGAGGTGTTTTTCTATTTCAAAAAATAGTAAATATGCAAAATCAGAGACGGAAATCCTGTTTTTCACTCTGATGTTGGGACTCTTAAAGTCGAGTGACTTAGCAGCTGTTTTTATCACTTTCATCTTCACAGATATTCACAAACTTTTTCCTTGTCTCTGGGGAGCACGTGACACAACCGATACTCTCCATCTTTAGCTGGTAGGGGGCTGTTCTTCTACTCACAGTAATGTGTAAGGTTGCCTATACCGCCCTCTTCTGATGGCATTCAGTAGGATACTTTATTCGCTCAAAACAATTCATGGAAACATACCTACACATTTTCTTTTTGGGTACACATCCATAATTTGCTCAAAATTGGCTTGATAATGGAAACACAACCACAGACTATGCATCTGACTGAGTGTTTTTGTGCTACCGCAGATTAGCATTAGCAACTGTCTCACTGCACGCACTACACACCTGTACTCTTTAGTCTCAGATTTGGTCCAATAGGGGCTAGCAGAACTGAGATTAAATAGCCAGAACCAGAACTTCTTACAAGTGTGACATTCAAAAGGTCTACATCGACGCTTTGACTGGCTTGGACAGACAGGCTTATCTGGCAGCTTTCTGGGACACAGTCTGCAGACGACAGGCAGGTATGACATGCTGATAACAGATAGGATGGTCCATTTGACAGACGTGTGTACGTGTGTGCGCTCTTGGAGAGAGTGTGTTATGCATATAGTGAGAGTGAACAGGGTGGATATACAGAATGTTCCCACATTTAGCTGACTGTGTCAGTGTGTGTGTGCATGCTTGTGATTGCACGTTGCTCAAGGGGGTAGGCTTCCATTACACCTTCCGCACGGTAATTACTAAAATGAGGCCAGCACTCATAGGAGGGGGCTTTCCATTACCAGTTCCCTGATATGTAGCGTGCGTGTGTGTGAAAGCCTATCATAGCCACTCTAACTGGTGTGTTTTGTATCACTGATGCTCAGTGCTCTCTGTGGTTTGCTGTTTGTCTATTAGCATGGCATTCACAATTAGATTATAACAAGTAGGTATTAAGTGGAATAGGAAGTAGCCTGGATGTCATTGCACGTGTCTGAGCAGGAGGATGTGCAACAGAGCAGTTCGGATAACCTCCATCTGAATGCCAGTGGGTGGGAAATAGAAGAAAAAGAAAGGCCGACGCTGAGAAAAAGTGTCCTATATTCAGTAAGCCTCGATGTAATCCAGAGCAGGAAACAGGGCAGGGCGTTACAGTAGGTGTTAAAGCTCCAGTGCTTCCGTGAAACACTGCTGTTGACTGTTTCACTCATTGCCTGCTAATATGGAGCCCCTATAGGGTTTCCCTCCTAGCGTCATCGCTGGTGCAAATCCAACCAACCGTACACTCAAGGTCAATCTGTCTGGAGTCAAAGCAGATAAATGAGGCAAGCTGGTGTGTTTTTAAAAATGTAAGATTCCTGCAGAAATAGCTGAATGATGCAGTAATGTCTCTGTGAAGAAAAATCAATGTCATAGCAATATTCTTAGGATAACCTTGGAATGTTTAGATGGAAAAGTTTACTGGGCTCTGTGAATGGACGTGAAAGAATGTTAGTCATCAAAAGGACATCTTGTAGAATATTCTAGATGTTTGTCTGTTCAAGATGTTTTGGTCATATTAAAAAAATAGTTAGGGGAGAATATGAAAAGTTTCCAAGTGTCAAAAACTGACTATTTGGTGTACTCTGAAGCTATGGGACACAGCAATAGAAGCCCAGTTTGGTTGAAATACATATACATACATAATAAAATAATGATCCTATATAATCACACATCCATATATAAGCAGCCAGACACAAAACTTTAAAGAGGACTAAGTGGGGGCCTTATTCGGTCTATAAGCTTCAGTAAGTGTGGTGTTCTGCAGATGCCTTGCAGGTACCACGATGGTTTTTGATCCAGAGGTTACACAGCAATGGTCAAGAGAGGTATCGTCATGGCGGCAATTAATGAGAAAACAACATTTCTAGATGGACGATGAGAAATCCACAGCATTGTAAAGTTGTTTATTTTTATTGAATAATCTTTGAATTTTGGTTTACGTGGGACTGCGTTTTCCATTCACGAACGTGCTCACGCTGAAAGACAGTCGTCATATTGAAGGACATAACTGAGCTACAACAGCTAGAGTGCATGCACTCCCACTGACTGATACTGCAGCACATACGCTAACACTAAAACTGGGCTATAGCATAAAAGGGATCCTCACAGCTGACAGAGATCAGAGTCCATATGGTCGTCTTTTCCTTTTCTCTTAGTTGTGTCCGCACAGGAAACAGTATGACATGTCATTTCCCCGCTTTGAGAACAGGATTGCTGCATTAGTCTCCTTGAAGACCATTTGATACATCACAACATGTCAAGAGCGTCCTGTAACACAACTGCAAAAGATGCTCATTTGACACGGCGAACCCCAGCTGTCTCTTCAAAGACCAAGACATGTCAACACTGTCTCTCTGGCAAGCCTGCCGGACAAAGTTTGGCCCATCGGGCAACTAACTGTCAACAAGAGTTTAGTCCTTTATCTCCCTCTCCTCCATTTGCCAGACCACCCATCCACTCCTCATTTGCAGATAACGACATCAGAGGAGTGTGTTGGGTGGGGCGGTGTGAGAGCAAGCCTGGTGCTAATTTTCACTGTCTTTGACGTTCACTCTCATTTCGGTGTTACCTGCACTATTGTCCTGCCGTAAGCGTCTCTCATGCTTACGAGTCAAAAGTCGCTGCGGGATGTTTATTGAGTCAAAGAGGCTATCAAAGAAAACCGACAGCTCTTATCTTATAACTACTGATCACATGACTCATACCACACTAAAATGACCTTCTGCTTTGTCATAAAATGACTATCAGCAGAAGCTAAAGTGACTAGTTAAAGTTGAGCCGATCCTGTGTCAGACTGCCAGTTGCTGTCAGTGGAGTGTTTATTGGTGACCGAGTGGAGGAGGGGTGGGTTTTAACAGAAGCTCTAGGAGATCAGTGAGGACTAACGGCTTGATAACGAGTCGTGGGAGAGACAATGGGGACCCAGCTGACGCGAGACTGTTCCTGGGGTAGAGTCTGCCTAGAAGGAACTTCCCCACACATGACAAATGAAATCAACAATTTTACTCAAGTCATATTGAGTCCAAACACACTTTTATGAGGGAAAAATATTGCAAGAATGTTTTATTCCCCTCTAGGAGTTACAACTCTGTAATGACCCGAGTTTCCCCAGAGGGATCATTAAAGTTTCATCTTATCTTAAGTGCTGGGAAGTTGCTTTGAAAGCACAATATGTAGCTCATTAATTTTCAAAGAAAAAACATGAGATTAGAAAACGCCCCCTGTAGAGTGCTCTTACCTGTGTTCTATCATTCATGTTGCAGTAGGATATTATACTCGTCTGTCAACTTTCTTTACCTTTTGGGTGAGGAATGACAAGAAAGTTTGACCTTGACGGTGGTGTATGAATATATCCTAAAGTTATAAGGCATCATATTTACACATAAATGTAGCTTACAATAAAGCCTCAGGTCGTGATAATTCCACGAGGCTCATTTAACTCACTGCAACCGGTTGAATCACAAACAACACTGCGTTTGCTCCGTTTATCCTGTCCGTTTAACCCTCTGCTAACTTGTTAAATTATTCAATCATGCAGCTATTATATATTTCCCACATGTTATTACATCAAATGGATCAAATTGCGACAGTGACATGAGTCACTGCAAGGGGAATTGTGACACCCAATGCAGTTCATCCACCATTTTTACAGCTGCAGCTGTATATGTTCCACACTAACCCACAACATCCACCACCAACATTCACTTCCTCTCCTTATTGTCCCTCTGTTTATTCATGTGTGTGTCAGCTGAGAGGCCATCATTCGAAGATGGGTGTTCTCGCTTCGGTGACAGTACACACATGCAGGCTGGTTGAGGTTTGCAGTTTGGGGGTGGAACACAAATGCACACGCACACGCACACACACACACACACACACACACACAAACACAGAGGCTTCTTCTGTGCCATCATCAAGAGCACATGAAAGTGGTGAGGTCACGCCTGAACCGTGACGCTCCTTTGTTTGGTCTGTGTATCTGTATGACGCTTTGTCTTAAGTATGTAGAACTCCTCCCCTCAAGACAAAACAAGAATGTTGAGTATGGCTGATGGAACACTGAACATCAGAGTTATTTTAAACTTTTCAACAGCCTTATTAAAACGAGAAATATCCCATTGTATTGGAATACTGCTGCTTTAATTTATCATTATCCCTACATGACTTTAAACCTGAGAAAACCTGCTAAAAAACTTATTTTCCCGTTGTGAGAAGACAAGGTACCCTTCTGTTTGATCTTTTTTTTTTTTTTTTGTCAGTGCATCACTTTCAATGTCACAACTGCATCGGAAAACAGAAAAACAGTCTGGTAGAAAGCAACATGGAGGGCAGTTGCAGTGGTTCTGGATTTACTCTTTTATATTTTTTGTTCCAGTTTGCTTTTCACTGTTGAAGCATTGTTAGAACTTAGACGGGTTGAATTCATGGTCAAGATGACAAAAAGTCACTGAAGTTACCGGCAGAAGCAGCGAACAAAATATCACTTTCACTTAGGGTTGGAGTTTCTGTGTCTGCTGCCGAAGTCACATGACCAGGGGATTCAATGGTAAGTAAACTTGTTCCAGGATTGTTGAGAGACTGAGAGAAAGCAACTTTACGGTCCATTTAGTTGTCACATCTCTTTATCATAGTGGAAGATCCTCTGCTGTAGTTAATCCAAACTCAAACTGCTGTTGAGGATCATGTATTTGAATTGAAAGCTGCAGAAGATCTCCTATAACTCATAGTTCAGCCCTGATTCTCCACTGAGGGACACATGTTGGAGCATAGCAACAAAAGCTCCAATACAAAGACATAAATCATAAAAGCCCTTTAACTTTTCAATAATGGAATCAGTATTGAGTGTAAAAATGGCTGGTGAGAGCACAAGACATGGGGATAGGTGGAGCCTGCAGGAGAGGTCATCTGGAGTACTGGCTTAGAATTGGAATACCAGGGGAATTGGGAATATCATGAATAAACAGCAATGAACACTTTTGTAAATAGAACATATAATGATTGTGGACAAGTGGGATCACTTCTTTAGGGGAAATCCTTTTTTAGAATCAAAGATCCTGGCTCACACATGGTTTTTGTCATCATTTCGCCAGTGTTTTTTAAAAGGGTAATTTGGAGACCAGACATTTAGGAACTCATAAATTGAAGACAGTGTAGTGTGTTGGGGGTTTACAGTCATTGACCTGATACAAATATCTTGAAAAAAAATAAAAGCAGGAATCTTTCTTAATGTAGCATCTAGAAAGTTCAGCTCCTCCACATTCATCACTGTCATGTTTAGGTTTTCAGCCAAGCACCAGAAGCAGAGTTTGTAGCCAAGCTATGGAGGCATGAACCAGTATAGCACTTCTGCACACTGAGCCACATATGAGGCATGAACCAGAGCCTACGGCGGCGGATTTTCAAATCAACCTTTGTTATTGCAGGAGGCCGGGAAGGAGAGCAGATGCTTTGCTTATTCAATCATGCGTGACACGCTCCTGATCGCTCTGGCTGTGGAGCTCAGATTCTCTACTGCTACCCCTCTTTTCTGAGGCACTTTCTCTCTGGCTGTCTGTGGCACTCCCGTATGTAAGTATGCGTGTGTGTGTGTGTGTGTGTGTGTGTGTGTGTGTGTGTGTGTGTGTGCGGACACCCATTGCAGGAAAGATACATCTGGTGTCTGCTGTTAATTTAAGCCAGGTGGTGGAAGACCCAACTACCGTTGTCATGAATGTGACAACAAACTGCAAACCTCATGCACCTCACACTGACCCCTCTGGCAAGGAGGAAATGTGTGCGTGTGTGTGCGTACGTGCGTGTGTGTGTGTGTGTGTGTGTGTGTTGTTTGTTTCATTGCTTTATCTTCATTTGCGTTTATGCGCAAGAGAGAACCAAATGTATGGAAGATAGAAAAATACAGCCATTTTTTCTCAGTTTATTTATGTGAGTGTTTCCATGTGTGCGTTTGTTTGTGTGTGAGCTTGATCTCCCTTTCCATAGAAGCCCACCCGAAACTTGCTATATTGGGGGGGATCAGGGTCCTGGTGGAGTGTCAGCGAGTGTCAGAGGCCTGTTTACCTACCATGACGGATGAGTGTGGGGTCACCACAGAGGCTAGAATTTTATCTTACACCGCTTCTGACACACACACCCCCCCCCCCACACACACACACACAAACACACACTGTTCAGTCTCCTGATTTCTCTTTCACACTCATTTGAATATTTCCTTTTTATCTTCTGCCTTTAAAGCTATAGGATGGTGTTTTCCCATGAAATTATCAGTCCCTATGATGAGGAGTCACTCCTTTATACTGTATGTCCGTCGTTTGCAGGGGTGTATTACATTTTATATTTTCAAATTGCATCACGTTACATAAGTGATTCATGTAATCAGACTGTGTTAAAGATGACTACATCATTTCATGTGATATGAAGGTAAATATTACATCCATAAGCACTTCAATAACAGAGCAGTTCAATGCTTTGTCTTTTTCACGGGCTTCCCCCCACTGAGAGATTGTAACTTGCTTTTAGAACTTTGGAACACATTTTGATGTGCATTTTCGAAATGTAAGCAGATAGAAGAGTCAGAGAGGAATTTGACAAGCCAGCACCGCTGCCTTGGGACTTTCACCCGAAGAATAGACTGCTGAGATTACGAATGCATCTCACAGGTCACAATGAGTGAGCCCGCAAACTAATGCAGAGATATTTTATAATTTTTTTTTTCTATTTATTAGTAAAGCAATTTAATATAATGTAACAAAGTTATTTGTAAAAACACACATTTATCTTTCTCCTAAAAGGAGCATCATTAAATCGAGAGGATGCAGCAGGGGTTATTTACAGAATACATGACCTGCAAATGCCGTGGATGACACTCAACCACAACCAAACACTTCATACTGAAAATTGAACAAGTCAAAAAAGGAAAGGCTCTGAGGAAAGGAGTACATGAGAGTCACATAAAGTAACGCAACATGCCCCCGTACAACTAGCCTAGACTCAAATACAACAAGATCCTCTTTTAACCATTTGAAGTTCAAACAAGGACAAATAACCTGATGATGAATATCTTTTAGTTGCTCTGCTCTCATGAAGGCAGAGTAAAACAACAGAGACCAATGATATTAATGTTGGACGTCAGCTGTCCATAATCTCTCCCGCTACCAGTGGAGTAGCAGGGAACAGCTACGTACCCAGCAGCAAAAGGCTGTGCACAGGATGAAGAAATCAGTGTCCCTCACTCACTGGTTACACAAGTACTGCATTACAAAAGGTTGTTAGAAATGGAAAAGAAAATTCAAACATACTAAATCTCACATTGTACATACATTTTTTTTTTTTACCTCCATTTGAAGAAAAAAAAACCATTGTCATGCTCTATGGATGAATGAAACACCTTTGACAAATAAGTTCTAATGACTCAGATATTGATTCCTACAGCTGTTTCTGCTCTGGGACACATGACGAAGAAGAAGCTGTTCCTTTTCTCAGCATTTTCCCAGATATTCCCAAACATGGCTGTTAGCCGTAATATGAAAGAATAATTACAAATCTCTCTCAATTTTTCTGTAGTAAACAGCCAAGGTGACTAGTTTTGTTTCCAAGCCAACTTTGCCATGCCTAGTTTATTTATTCACAATGCGGGGAAGCTTTGTGACATTCTAAAAAGGTTAAAAGAAAGAGGGTGATTTTGCTCTCCTCTTCATCCCTGATCACAACATACTTGAGGGGTAGCACGCATGCACGCACGCACGCACGCACGCACGCACACACACACACACACACACACACACACACACACACACACACTCATTTACTGCAGGGCTCTTGTTTTCCCTGTCCCAGCTGGGTCCTGTAATGCTGAGAGGTAAAAGCTCCTTGGGCATCTGGCCTTTGAGAGAATAGAGCAATTACAGATGATCTCAACAGAGGAAGGACCCTAAACCTTGTCAGCTGCACACCCACTCAAACACACCCACACACACACTCACACACTCACACACACACACACACACTCACACACTCACACACACACACACACACACACACACACACACACACACACACACACACACACAAACAAACAGAACCAGGATTTGTTTTATTGACTGGTTTGTCTCCACTAACATTTAATCTAATACACAATTAAAATAGAAAAGAGAAACAGAGAACAGAAACGCTTGAGAGCATTAAAGGAGTTCTAGATCATCTTTGAATGTAAACTCAGATTTCCTTAACACAGACAGAGAAGGTTTACTGCACGAATGATGTATTTTTTTTAAGCCAACATAAAATTAGCATCGATGTGGAGTCCCAAATCAGAAGTGATTTTTGCATTACATTTGACCAACAATAAGCTCTGTAGCAAACTAATGTTTGTGAGACCAAGATGCTCTGTTTCACAAGACAATTTTCTAATTTAAATTGGCATCATTTTTATGATTTTTCAACTGTAAATGCATCACTTGGAGTACAAATGTACAACATCCTAACTGAAAATTGAGTTTCTTCAGTTTTCAGCCTGATGATTTTTAATGTTCACATCAACGTCTGCAATCCCTGAGCTACTTGATTACAACACTGTTTTTAAGACACTTAAAAAAAAAAACTACTGATAATTTCTGAGGTATTCATTCCTAAAGCAAACAAACAAACAAAAACCTTCAGCCACACCACACACTCCACTGCAGGAGTTTAACCAAAAACCATCTGACTTCAGTTAAGGGAACCATACACAGTAATACTGGAAATAAGTTGTTATTTCTGGGTTTTAGGACTCATTCCTGCACCAGTGCAGATTCTAGGTGACCAAAAGCTTATTTACATGTCTGCTAAAGAGAGAGATTCCCTGCCTTGCACAAACACACAACCAAACAATGAAGACTCGTTAGCAGAATGGAGATGCAGTCAGCGACAACATTATTAGCTGTGGCTCTCATCAAATTCTGATTCAAACTATTCGCATTTATGTAAGAAACGAGGAACAGCAATTCAGAGGGAAACTCTGAGCCATGTTGTTCAAGAGTCCTCTATTTATGTACATGCTGGTTCATCGTGGTGAAGATGATGACTCTGTATATCTCTAAGGAGATGAACAAGCGATTTAAGGAAGTAATTTCAAGTAATAATTAAAGAAAACTAGCCTTACTTTTCAGTGACAAACTTGTTATCTCTGAAGAAAGCAGTTAGAAGTTGCTCTGCACTGTTGACGGACAGCAGCAGGATCCAAAGAAAACTAACAATCCACTGTGAATTCCCCTGCAAGCACAGTGACTCAGTTTTAGTTGGCATGGTGGGCAATGAAAGCACAAGTGGTCTAGACCCCCTGTCTGCACCATCCTGACCAGGACTACAGCTGTAGTGGATACTGGCCAGACAACAATGAGACGCTGCCTCCCTCAGTATTAGCTGCATCAACTCAAAACTGCTGGCTGACGGATCCACTGCGCGTTCGATAGCACGTTAGAAAATGTAAAGGAAACATTTGTGTTGACTTAAGTCTTGTGACTTGAGTGAGCACAGAAACACTATTTATCTCAGTGACACTCCCTGTGATTCATCCTGCAGAATATAATGTCTTTATTACACACACTTTGATACCCTATTTATGAACACATAGATATAAGTTGAGACACAAAGTGTTCCCTCCCCACTGCATTTTGATAATAAGAAATGATGCCCATGCTTTGTGTTGCATCGAGATAGCAATGCTCTTGCCCACATTTCATTTTTAGACCAACATACCCACGAACACGCAATTTAAATAACATGGGCACTTGGCAATAAAATAATAACTGGGCAAGTAGCATCGCCCTTTGCTTTGCAACTCCTTTGCATCAGGCAAAAGATAAGAGTTTTAGCGTTTCTTGACATGGATCCTAGCGGTCTTCACCACTCAAATGGAGGGATGAACGGCATCCTTCCAAAAGATACCATTGTGATCCTTGTCTTATTCCTGTTTTATTTTGTAGTTGGTGTCCAGTCTTCCTGTGCTCCCTCCCTCCTTAAAAGGAAGGGTTTTGTCGCCGCTGTTGCAGGATGTGCTTGCTGATGGAGAATTGTTGGGTGTAGCTTCATTGAAGGAGTGAGGTGCTGGACCTGCTCTACTTGTAAAGTGTCATGAGAGAACTTTGGTTGCGATTTTGTGTCGTACAAATAAAATTGACTTGACTTGACTGTGTCTCGTTCCCCCCTGTGTATTTAACCTCTGTGTTTCCCTTGCGTCAGATCATTGTCAGTGTCTGTGGATGTGTGTGTGTGTGTGTGTGTGTGTGTTAGATTTCACCCATGGTTTTTCCCCATCCGTGTCCTGCTCCATGTTTTGCCAGCTCCTCTGTGTTTTCCCCCGTAAGTTTAGTTCTCAGTCTTGTTTTTCACCTGTTTTTGTTTTACTTCCTCTAGTGAAGGACTTAGGCCTGTTGACCCCTTTGATTTGCTACTTTCTTTTTTCCCTTCCATTTACACCTTGAGGTTCCTGTGTTGTTACTTTGTCTTTTGCATATTAAAATACCTTAAGTTTGTATGCTGTCTGCACTTGGGTCCTGTTTTTTTTCCCCCACTACCCTTACAAACTGTGACAGATATTCTTTGTTTTGCTGATGATAGAGAAAAGTCCACACTCTCCTATAGGTGTTCAACTGCGCTGAGATTTAATGACAGCAACAACAATATGACAATTTTTCATAATTGAATGGAATATGTACTGGGAGCAGAAGGGGAAGCCAGCCTCCATGATGTTTTTTTTCGTGTCATTTGATGTAAACAGGGTGAGCAGATCAGCACAATGGATGTTAAAGTGCTCAGGCTGTCATCAGCGTTGAATACGACAGCTACTGTAGGGCTCAGCTTTTGTATCGTCAACATATTAAAAAACAAAACAGTAAATATGCAGCACAATCGCAAAATGAGATGATTGAAAATGCTGATTTGTCAGGTCACATTCTGCAAGAACATCTGTCACGGAACACAGGGATGTTATGTAGGCAGATGTCTTAAATAATTACCCAGATTGGCTCTCTAGCATGTAAACAGGACTGTGAATGGAATATACTAGAAGGAAATTCATGTAAACAGCCAAATATAAATATTTTCATCTTTAGAATGAGGTCAGTAGTTGGATTGTTGCCATCCATATCCAGTGAATTTATCACCTATCGCTATTAGACATTGCATGAGGAAGTTTGGAAAGCTTTAACCTAAGACAAAATATAAAAACAGCTTTTACCAAAAGGAGTACGAGGTGGTAGTGTGAAGGCAGGTGGACTCAAATGGAGAAACTGCAGGCGGGATCTGAAAAAATATGTGTTGATGCAAACTATTACAACATAAAGAGGAAGATGAGGACTATTTTGCAGACAAGACAAAGGTGATCACACCAGGACAGGAAGTCAGGAAAGAAGGAAATAAGGACACGAGTGAGGTGTAACTTCAAAGGTAAAGGGTAAATCAAGGAACGGTACGAACAAACAAAAATCTCAACAGTTCAAAGCTTCGTCTTTCCTCTACTTTCTCAGGTGTAACATGGAACATTATATCATATCCAGCGAGCGAGCAAGACAAATAATTGACGAATCTCTCAAAGTTCCTTCATGTATTCATTATAAAGAAATCATCACTTCATTAGCAACGGGACTGTCAAATGTCTCATCTGCTAATAAGAGCTTTTTAGCTGATGGCCAAACACAGATGACAGGCCTCTTTGTGTCTCTAAACTACCTCCGCCATATCCATTCATGGAACCATTAACATAATTGTGTCATGTGACATGTATGAAATCAACAACAATGCTGCGCTGTTTAGAAAGTGACGGCCTGACAAACTGATTGGGGAAGGGGACAGGAATAGGAGGGGCTGCAAGACAACAGAGATGACAGAGGTTTATGTGAAATGATGGCAGGTGGCTTCTTGAGGACAAAAAATTTATAACCATACGATGGAAGACAGAAATGTATATAATTTGTTCTGAGAAGGTCTGCGTAACGAACTGAGTGTGGTCCTCTCTCTTTACTCTTTGGGATGAATAAAGGTAAAACCATTAGGTAAGGTTCTACTGTGGCACAAACCCTGAAAACATTCTATATAGGACAGTTTACTCATAAAAAGAGAAGAAAAATAAGGAATCAAAATTTAACAAACAGCAACTGAGGAAATGTGGATGTTCATGTGTGTCGGCGTGTTTTAGTCATTCTAAAAACTCATGCATGATACATAAATCCATCCTTTTTTTATTCTGCCTATTCATTAAGGGTCGCGAGGGGGCTGGAGCCTATCCTAGCTGACATTCTTAGGCAAGAGGCGAGGTTCACCCTGGACAGGTCGCCAGTCCATCACGCGGGCATCAGGAGCTTTAGGGGCTCAGTATCTTGCTCAAGGATACTTCGACATGGTCACTGGGGGAAGTGAGGCTTGAACCAGCAACCCTTCAGTTGCGAGCAGCCACTCTACCTCTGAGCCATGCCACCCCATTGGTACATAAATCAGAAAAAAAATACAAAAATAAGAAATTCAGCCGAGCTGCCAAACAGGCAGGCTTTCTAAAAATGACACAAGGTCACAATTGAAGTGCAACATCTCTGTGTCCTTGTCACGTCTGTGTCACGGGTTACAGCTCTGACAGCAGCGCCACGGTGTTGCGCCCCTGTTAATGATAACCCAGCTCTCTCCCAGGGTTGAAGTCATTTACTAGGCCTGTTCTCCTGCCTGGCTCCTCCGTAGCAAAACACAGTCGCCATTTCTCAATGGCACAAAACCCAGAGTAGAAGGGACAGGTCATATTTATCACACTAAGCTGATGGCAAATGACTCCAGGCAGAGTACTCTCCACAACCCCCCCCCCCCCAAAACACACACACACACACACACACACACACACACACACACACACACACACACACACACACACACACACACACACACACACACACACACACACACACACAAACACTTTTGAAGTACATGATCAGTGAATTCAGGTGAAGTACTTGACAAATGGAAAAAACAAGAATACCAGGAGAGCTGTGTTATTCATTTGAGTCTGACTTTCCAAAATTTGAATGAGATAATAGCCAGCTAACTGCATGTTCTGCTCTTTTGTGAAGTGCTGAGAAAGGACCAAAACATTGTTGTTGCCGCTGGTGCATGTTCTTGTTGTTTAGCAGGTTAACAACACATGATAAATTAGGCTTATGATGAATTTTTGACTCAAAGATGTGTGAATTTAATGCACCCTGCAACTTTAGAAACAGGTCACGAATTGTTGTTTAGCTGATAGCTCAAAGACTAGAAGATGGTGACAGACTAAAGCAGCCAAAAGTGACTGACATTGTTCGTCTCTATTTTTTTCTTCCACTGAGCAGCAGGATACTGGTACTTGTTAGGCTACGCTGAAGGTAGAAAATGCATAACAGCCTTGGGGGTGTAACGAGACATCATTATCTGTTTCTGTTCAATCCAGAAATGGTCTGTTTCCAGATAGTAAACCAGAAGTGGATGTGGCGGAAGTGTGGCTTGGTTGTTCCTCTTCTTTTTCTTTTTAACTAATGGTTTTAATGAACTGTCCGGATGGATCCCATCATTCGCCATCTTTTTAAAGCCCTGTGCCTCCTGAAACACTCAACCTCCATCTGTGCACCCCTTCTACCTCCACAGATGGTGCCACCACCACCAGTGGCTAAGCTAGCAACATTAAAGTCATTGCTAGTTCTGTCAGATGGTACTGGATTTCCTGCAGCAAATGGATTTAGCAGTTGTCCTCAGCTGTTCCGGTGCATTCGTTACAACTATGTCTTCATATTTGAGAAAACTACGTGACCTATTGTGTCCTGAAGTGCCTTTTTTTCAGACCCAGAATAAAACAGACATTTTTAGGAGCCCTGGAAATAAAATACAACAGAAAGGCAAACTGCTCTGGCAATGGGACATGAACAATCACTTATTGTTGGTGGATTTAAAAAAAGTACACAGCAGGCAAGGTTTGGTATATGAAACATTAAAGGCAACCAATCAGTATTCTGCAGCCATTATATTTATTTCATAATGATGAATTTAAATAAAAACATGATTGTTGCTTCCTGCATTTATTTTGTGGGTAATACACAAAAAACATGACACACACTACACTGACCAATTCCTGTCACTTTCATCCTTGAAGAGTGTGTGACATTGCCAACTGTAGCCATATGGCACTTTTTAGAGAGTAGCTGTGGGCGTCAGTCACAAACCAGCCGTTGGGGACAGATCCACGGGCCACTGACTCCTGACAATTACACGCCGTTGAAGCTCATTGACAGAAATAGAAAGAAGAAGATGGGGTGACAGTGGTATGAATCTGCAAAATCCGAAGGAAAAACATGGAGGAAGTTGTGCAGTGGGGTGATCAGCCCTGCCCCCTTGAAGCTAGAACTATTTCAAAACCATTAAGGTACATTTTCCAAATTTCTTGTTAGTTATACACGTGTGTGAGTGTGTGAGAGAGTGCATGTGTATGTGAGAGGCACATGTGTGTGTGAGAGCACAGCTCAGTATGGCCCACCCTTAGGACATCAGAGAAACAAAGGCTGCCTCGTCTTCCTTATCAGAAACCAAGAGTTCTGTATTGACATCTTCTGTGTCTTCCTCACTCCTGTCACTCTACTCCCACCCCCCCAGAGCTCTTGCTCCCAGTCTTATTTAACATCAGAAAAGACCTGGCGTCTTCGCTGCGTTACTTTAAGTCTCTTGAGTCCTCCTCAGTCACTTACCGAACACTTAATCACGTTTTGGGATGTCAACCCTCTCTATCCATATAACTAATCCTCCCCGAGCCACATAACCTTTGTCTTCTGCTAAGACTAAGGCTTAAAGAGCTTTAGAACCTCCCTGAGAGGCACCATCCTGCTCCTCTGGATTTAGACTGAGACCCTGCAAGCAATCAAATGTGCAAGAGATTCCCAGTTATTAAAACATTGCGTATTGGAGCAGGAATTTGGCTTTAAGGAAGAAACTATAGCAACAAAATCACAAACTAGTGTGTGTGTGCTTGTGTGTGTGTATGCACAGTAACTGTGTGTAAATCTGTGTGTAGCACCCAACAGGGGATAATTAGTCTTAATTAGTTGAGTCTGATTATTATTTATTATTAGTTCCTCCGAAGCCTTTATTCAACAGGCCTCTGGATATGCACTCCGGAAACAGCTCCTAATTACCAATGGATGATGACAAAATGCTGGGGTCAGCCAGAGTGTGTGTGTGTGTGTGTGTGTGTGTGTGTGTGTGTGTGTGTGTGTGTGTGTGTGTGTGTATTGCATGTGAGTGAGGGAGAGAGAGAGAGAGAGAGAGAGAGAGAGAGAGGAAAGAGAAAAAAGGAGGAGAAAGTGTCTCTTTTCACATTCACTTCAAAACAGACCAAGACCCTCATTCAATTTCCAAAAACTTGAGAATTGAGATTTGTAGCCAGACATGGTCCACTGTTTTCTGGAAGTTATCTGATTTCATGTGATATCTTTCCAATTTATAAAAAAAAATATGACTTTTCAGCTCTGTTGGAAAAAATCACATAAACAGAGTTTTTTGATGAATAAAGGAGTCATCCAATCAAGAAAATGTTTCAAATCTGGAGAAATAGATACTTTCAATGAGCCTCCACAGGGAAACTGTTGAGGTTGAAAGAGGTTATTTATTGAGGTAGTGTGTACGTGAGTATATGTCACTTCTCCCTGTGGATATGTATGATAACACACACACGTTAAAGTTTTACCCTGAAGGTATATTATATCCCCAGGAAGATGAGTATAAACTGCCCATTGGTTCTTTTCTTTTCTCCATCAGTGCACATTGCAATTTAGCTGCTTTGTGTGTGTGTGTGTGTGTGTGTGTGTGTGTGTATGTGTGCATTCCATGCATTCAGAGATAAGCATGGCCTCCAGACATCCTTGATGCCCCCTGCTTTGCTTTTCTTTACCCACCTTAAATTCTGTCTATCCCTTTATTTCTGCCTCACAAGCAGCCTTTTCTCACCACCCCCCCCCCCCACACACACATACACAAATACATACACACACACAGTGACTATCCTGTTGACTTCTTCTAGCCCTCTTTACGTCTTCATCCATTTACACTACATTACAGTTTCCTTGATCCTTTGGCCCTGAACAAACACTATTTATCAAGGCAGGCTGGTGTTTGCACCTCTAATTCAAACAGGAAAGTCACACTCCGACTGAAAAATGGCATTCCTTCTTATGCAGGGAGGGAGCAGTGTGTGTGTGCGTGTGTATGTGTGTGTGTGTGTGCGTGTGTGTGTGTGTGTTGGCTGCCATGTCGTGATCCCATCAACCTCCCAGTTTCTCCCAATCTGATATAAAAACACACACAAGCAGTCACACATGGACACATGTTCCTTAAGTTAAAAAAATAATAACACTCACTCACTGAAATACGCATTAGCCTACACATTCTACCTCACAAGCACACACACACACACAATTGTGCATTGATCCAGTCCAACACACACCTAGACATCCTTGCAGCATCCAGGTGCAGCGTGTCCCACTGATAACACTCCAGCAGGTCAGGGCTGGGGGTCTACATAGACCTGCTGGCTCCATCTAATGGATGTGTGTGTTGACGTGGGAAGTAACACGGCTGTACATCTAAACATTTACACTTGTGACTACACAGGAGAGATTGATGACTGCTATCATGTCGCTGCACTCTGCACTTGTTATCATGGAGAGTTAATTATAACTTGACATGCCAAATGAGATAAGTGACATCATCACAGCTCAGGCTGAAGAATGACTGAAATACATTGGAGAAGAGAAGAGAAGAGAAGAGAAGAGAAGAGAAGAGAAGAGAAGAGAAGAGAAGAGAGTGATGTTGCTCTACAGTACCTGCCAGGCTCAGGCTCATGAAACAAGGGAAGGAGGGACACAAAATGTTTAACTGGCAGGTTTTATTTGAAAAATAGCAGATATACTCTCAGCTCTGACTGTTTCAGCCTTGTATGATGATGTTATATTACCTTCGCTTGATTTTGCATTTGATGGTGTTCATCTTTCAGCAGAATTAGTCAAAAAGAAATAGGAGATCTTCACCAAAGCTCGTGGAGGGCTATACCATGGGTCGCAAGGAATAATCGAATACATTGAGGCACAGATTAGTTTTACAGCCACCTGCTTGCAAAGGAAATGACGGGATTTTTTTCTGTTTTTGTCCTTGTGGGTTGATCCGATCTATCTCAGATTTGGTCAGAAACCCCCTAAGAACTGGTTGATGGGTTACAATACAGAGGTGTTGCCGTAGTTTAGTCAAACAGCATGTTTAAACACTGAGATAAGGAAAGAATAAAGACAATGATGACAATAGTGAAATTAAAATAATGACAATTAAAGACCACTAAGAACATGTACATGTACACTCTGAGCTTTAAAAGTATGAACTGAGGTGTACATTTGATCTTTCTTACCCGCTAGTGATGCTTTAATTGAGGCTTTGTGGGAAAACCTGGATTTCAAACACAGCTCCCTTTGTGACAGACCACCTTTTAATAAACTCCTTGGAGTGTCCAGGTCAGGTCATCTGTGTCTGAGTGAGTGAGTGAGTGAGTGAGTGAGTGAGTGAGCGCTCATTCATGTTTTGACTGCAGCATTCATTTTACTGGTTTGGTAATATTGTCCCATTAAGGTATCACCTGACAGCACCGAGGAGGTCGAGGGTCACCTGGTGTAGAAATAGGATACCTGGAGGGTTGGGTCAGTGAGGGTGAGGAGGTGAGTGGTGCCAGATTATGAGAGAGGGGTGCGGGGGGGGGGGTGTCATCAGGAAAATTTGTTTTCACATGGCATCTCTTGGTACATTTGTTTCAGTGTTGTGGTGTGGATGGAGTCATGTCAGACCTCCCTCTTTCACCAGCTCGCCTCATTTCCTGACTTACTACTGAACACCAACTACTGACCTCGACTGTGTGTGTGTGTGTGTGTGTGTGTGTGTCTGTGGATGTGTGTTGGTGTTTTTCTGAGCTTTTTTGTATGATTGTTTTTCACAATGGAGACAGAAAAATGTCTGGAATGCTTGTGATAAAAGACGTCAGCATACTTAGGGGTAAATAACAGAAGCCACTGGGCCTCCTCTAATTTGACAAGAGGTTGCATCTGTAAATATCACACGCACGTACCAATATTAACACGCACACACTTCAGGCTGAAAGTGAAAAATGTGAACAGGAGACTGGGAGGAGCTTTCTTCTAAGCTCCTCCCAGGCCAAGCTACACCTGTGAGCCTGCAGCTGATGAGCTGATAAGAATCTTTTCTTCATCTCCCCCCTCGTCTGTAGCAACTGTGAATCGCTGCGCCTTTAGGCTCTCAATCCCTGGATCTGTCACCCTTTCACCTCTATCTCCCTCAGGACTCTGACCTGCTCTAACCAACTGTTCAGTCCAGTCTGAGGCCGAGACGGATATTTAATTGACCCTTCGCTGAATGAACAGGGAAAAACAGAGGGAAGCATCGCTGTGGTCGTCAATAATTTGGGAGGCCTATGTATTATGTGCCATTGATTATGTGCGAGTCATCATCTGAGACTGGAGCCAACTCTTGTTCCACTTGCGTTAGCCCATTGGCCTGGATTGAATGATGAATTACCAATCAATAGTAAGTGTTTGATAAATCCCCGGTTGGGATGGCACAGAATCAGGATCTTATTTCCTGATTCCCCTTGATGTAGTGCTAAATCTGACTTTTTTTTTTAAAAGACAGAGGCTCTGTTTTTTCTATATCCTGCAGTGGATATTTTACCTCATTCTTTGCAAGAATTACTGTAAAAACCGTAAAAGACTGCTTAAGCTGTTATGTTTATAAAGAAATAATTAGAAAAGGACGGTGAGAAAGAGTGATGAATTGACCTCTGTGTTTATGATGCTGATAAAAACGTGTGAAATATCACCATGACGACATATGAGCAGCTTGTTCATTTGGTTAAGTGAGCACTGACTTGAAGATGAAATAGTGCATCAGGCAGAGGGAGGTGGACCCTGCCAGGGGCCTGCACCGCCCACTAGCCCAGCTTCAGTCCATGCTCTTGATTAAAGGGCCCTGTCTTATTTTATTACAGTGGTTCGTGAACTATAGGGCCAATTAGAAAGATTAAAATAATAAAAGCACACCAAGCCATGCTTCTTCCTAAAACTGATGTTGACTGTAAGTGCAAATACCCTCATTAAAGCATAATAACATTAAGCTCCTGGATGTCCAAAACAGTTCAGGTGATGCTCCTGTCCCGCCTCTGCCCCCTCCTCCTCAAGGAGAGCCTGGCCCCCGGCATGTAAATGTAATTATCCAAATGAGTGAGGTAACCTTTACCGCTGGCATAACTGTGTTCCGGGTACTCCCATTTGAACAATTTGTCACTGGTAATTACATATTTAAAATAGGCCTACCTTTGGAGGCTACATTAGCTGTAAGTGTTATAAAAGGTAACGGGAAATGGTGACAGAATCATCCAAAGCATCTTTCCCAGCAGGCACAAGTGTAAACACCTTCCAATCCTTTCTCCTGTGGGTACGCTCCAAAGAGAATCATTTCTTTTATTCAAGCTGTTTAATGTAACCCTTTAATCTGGGTGTGAGCCCAGGGGGGGCACTAATCCGGGAGTGTCTGCTGCCTGGTGTGTGCTGTATACCACTCTGAGAACATGAGCCCCTATTGTGGTCCCAATCAATCACACACTCATTACAGCGGCACTATAAATGCCAAGGCATGCCGTCAGCCATGCCCAAGGCCCCAGGCGGCATCTCCTCCAGATCATGTTTTCTGCCAGGCCTAGCAGTGTGTGGGCATGATTGCCACATTCCCAACCAGGCTATACTGCTGTGTCAATATGTCCTGAGTGTGCCAGTGCTCTATTGTTTCCATGCACGGATGTTGTGATGCTGCAAGGCAGCGACACACAACCGTGCTCTCAGGCTGTGAGAGCCTTCTGGGAACAGCCGTGTCTGTTCCAACCACCTGTGATTATTCAATTTCATGTGCCTGCCAGCAAGCTGCTACATGAATGGAGACCTGCACAATGGAATGATGGGATATTGTCTGATTTGCATGATTGGCATTTTTATTCATAGGGCTGGAGTCTGTAAATGAAAAGTAAAAGCAGGCTCCAACACCAGGATTCATCTATAAAGGCTATCACCTCAGCTGCATGTTTTCCACTCCTGAATTTTCAAAAAGGAGCTTTTTTGCTTCACAAGCAAACTCAAAAAGACAATAAAAGCTTCTTCTGATGCTTCATTTTTCATTGGCTCCAAGTGTTTGTAGTGCTTCATTTGAAGCATACGTCACATCAATTAACTTTCTCCCTCACAACTGGTAAGGACTTGCCTGCTGACCAGAGGCAGCACACCGGCAGACAGAGGTGAGTGGAAAGAGGGTGAGAAAAAGAAGACAAAAGGTTGAAAATATGGCCCCACCTTTACCTCCCACAGCCGTGTCAAAGAGTTACATCTCATTTCCTATTGACCAACAGCCTACTCACAGCTGAGGCTGCTCAACTTCAAAGGTGCCATTTGTAAACTGCAGCTACCTGCTCCGGTGATACGCAGGGCAGCATTGCACCCAATTTTATCGGTAACTCCCGACGCCACAGTCACATCATTCTGTCCGGAAAGTTTATCTGCAAACAACCCAGTTTAGCTTGTTATTATTTACACTGAAGATGTGTTTCACTATACAGTCAGTGTTCATTGTTACTTACTAATCCATAAGAAACGAGGAAAGTTCAGCATCACAGATTTTGTTTTCCTCAGACAAGAGCTGTCTCCAACGATGGAAAGCTAGGCCAATATTTACCCTGGTCTTGCTTTGTTTTGCATCAGGCTTGGATTCCGAATCTGATCAGACTAATTTTAGCGAGCCCCATCCATTGTGTTTATGTTAGCAACATATTCTAGCTATCAACTAAATTATTGCTTGTAGCATCAGCTCCCTGCCCGACTTCTTCATCCTGCTGGCTGCAGCATACCAGAGATTAAAGTGTGTCAGTATCAGCATCAAGTGGCAGAAGCTGTATGACAAAACAGCACAGGACGTACCTGTGGAAGTCTGACAGGCGGCACAGTGTCAAAATCAGGATGCGACAGGAAGGTCGTGTGAATCCTGAGACGACACAGGTTGTCTTTTTCACACTGCAGGCGAGCCGAGCCGAGCCGAGCCGCTAAACACCCAGGTCGCTTGGCGAGTCGGTCAACGCGGGTCGAAATGCCGAGTCGTGCTTTCAGAGTGCCGAAAAACCCGTGTTGACACGTGTTTTTGGTGCAGTGTGAAAGGGGCTTGAGTGACTGATGAAAGGCTTGTCCACAATCATTATCACTGCACAAGGTTCTTGGATAGATTGACAATGTCAAAGAACTACAGTAATTCCTAGAAGGATGTAGAATCTCAGATATCATATTTAGTTCTCCAGAGGCCTGAGATGTGTACTTGACTGAACAGCCTGTAGAGGAAAAGACTGGCTCTGCTTGTTCACTGTGGACAGGCAAGGATTTAAATTGAAAATGGAACATTAGCGAATGTGTAGTATACTAATGCACATGACAACTCAATAGCTTTTTCCTGGAATGGTTTATTACAGTTGAGGTAATTTTGTATCTTCGACAACTATTTAAATGAAATAGGAATGAGTCCAAAAATGCATTTGGGAGTTTAATCAATGAAGGAACACACAGGCGACTGACGAAAATGTCCTTAAGAGCCATAACCACTGCAGTCAATACATACAAACCCATTAACACAATCACTATTACTGCCTTTTCCTTTCCCCCCATTTAAGTGTGGCACTTCTTTCATTTTCAGCCCTCCAAAGGAAATGAGGTCAAGCATGACTCACATTCTTCTCTCTCAAGTTCATCATCCTCAGACGCAGACAGCCCAGCAGCAGCAGCTGCCTGTCCGCGTCCTGTTATTTCCTTGTCTGATCTGGTCACCTTTCATTTTTCACTCCCCTCTTTGTCAGCTGTAAGATAGGAAACAGAAAGTGCTGAGGAGGAATGATGCAATGACATGCGCTCCTTTAATCTATTAAAAAGAACCAAAAATATTGATCTATTTCCAGACAGTTGAAAGTTTAAATTCATTCACTTAGTGGAGCGTTAGAACTCAGTTAGCCCTCTAATACAGGTTCAGTGTCCCTTGACTTATTGTTTTTCTTTGGAGGTTTGCCATTCTCTAAAAACATATTCCATAATTGAATGTTACGAAGATGGTTATCCCTTCAAATTCATCAAGTACCAAGCCAAGCTCACTTAAATCATCACGTCACACAACCTGCTGCGCTAGGTCAGTGCGGTTTACACACGACACACCTGAGTGGTTAGAGGGTGTTAAACACTAAAAGATCACTCAGCAGGAGGAAAGAAAGATGACTTTGTCTGGGATCAAGTTGATGTTTCACCTTAAAAAAAAAAAAAAACACACACACACACAAAAGTAAGACACGTAATGACAAAAACCACATAAGTTCAAGAAACACAAACAATCAAAGTCAAGAAAAAAGAAGGAAAAAGAAACAAACATGAATGAAATAACAGATTGGGACTTTCACAACACTGTTAACTGTCAGTGTTGTGTTAGTACAACAGCAAGTGGGCACATTCAAAAATTCCCATTATGGGCACTCTTACTTGTTCTCATGGCTGAAGCTTCTCCAGTTGTGTGCTACTCATGATCAGCTTGAGTCTCGGATCCAGCACAGATTAGCCTCTGATCTGGAGTTTTATGTCAGGAAGCTCCAAATCTTGTCAGCCAGTCGAAGATCACGGCTAAATATTAGCAAAATTGGTATCAGGTCTGCTGAAGTTATTTCCCTATCAACTGCTACAGGTGCAACTCATTTTGATGTATCGATTAGTTACGTCACCACAGTGCATGGAGACAATCAACACACCTGCATTTGGAGAGGAACACCACTGCAGAGATCGTCAGAGCCTCAAAACTTGGTGAGAATCGCATTTTTGTTGTTGTTGTTGAGCGCAATCAAAGAAATAGTCATCAGACTGGTATTGGTTCATTTTAAGATGTCTATTCTTGCAAATAACCTCTGCAAACTAACAGCATGGTTGTCAATACCACACGAATAAGTGCATGTGTACATCCCTGAAGCGGTGGTGGCATTGACCTTCCAGCAGTGCAGTGTTTATCAATATAAGCATGGCTGCCGCGCCGTCAGGAATGCTGTTGAGCCATTTTGCTGCGGCTCCTCCGTCGTTCTGCCATACAGGAATACCATGAGCGAATTCAGCGACATTGCTCTTTTCTTATTCATGCCTCGAGGACCCTTCATGATTGGCACTATTGTCTATAAAACGTCTGCTGAAACGGTTTTATCATTTCAATTTAGCTGTTTCACCTCTTGTATTGTGTTTAACTGCAGCAGGGAAAGTGCTTCGGCTTTGCCAGGGGAAATCAGTTGAATTCCAATATTTCTATCATGCAGCGAATGACTGAGGTATCAAGGGTACAGACAATGTCAGTGGAGTTGTATTGGCAGCATCCTGCAAGCCTGCCAAGTTGAGCCCAGCTTTAATGGGTTTTCGCTCAATAACAATGAGGAGACAGAGAGTACCATGAAGACGGATTCTTTCAGAATCTTAATAAGGATGGATGCATTTTAATATGACTGGTTTTGTGCACAGGTCTGATCTCTCCTGCACTGCCAATCAAACAAGTTGCTGTCATTTACAGTCAGGCAGGAGGAACTAGCCCAGAGGAATTGTGACTACAGTACACCATTGCTGCATGAGTCCACTGTGGGGGGACGTATGCTAAACACATATTTACTGTAATGCAACCCAGAGGAACCAGACCCAGCTGCACCATGGATGAATTATCAACACATTCATGTTATTTTTCATGCTTTTGCTGATAAATCACACTATCATTTTCCTTTACATCAGTGCAATCCATTAAAAGGTCAGTGCACGCTGCTGGTGTGAGGCAAGTTTCCGTTTGAAGACATATTCTATTATTAATGCTGCCGTGTAGTTGAAATGGCTTGTGTGCAAACACTTTAGCTGTTCTGTCATGTGGCATGCAAGATCCATATATATATATATATATATATAGTATATGAAGAGAGTACAAATATAGGCAAGCAGGTGGTGTAAGTGAAACAGCAGATGCTTGCATCGCACGGCCAAACCGTGAGCTTAAAGTGGGTTAGTGGGTCGGAAGCTCAGGCTGATAGGAATCATATACATTTCACACACACTATCTGCTCCAATAGATTTGATTTATCGTTGTCAGCCTTTAGATGTTGAGTCAGCGCTTAACATCTTCGGAGTAATAACATGAACACACAACTGTGGAGGGGAGTCCTCTTCTGTGCACTCTGGAGTCAAACCCTCAAGAGTGAATTTTTTTTTTTTGTCTCAATAAAGGGTGAAGTGAAATAAAAGAAGATAAAAAAGATAGATATTTTAATAAAATATTGCACCTGGGAATAGTAACGTTTCCCCTGATGCTGGTATGTGTGTGTGTGGTTGAAAGGTGGAAGTTTATGCAACTTCCTCACAGTGTGCATGGAAGTTTCAGAATGATAGAAAGAAACGAAAAGCATTTAAAATTCTCCTGTCTTTTTCCAACAGTGGAAAATCCACTATGGGATATTGAAATGCGTTAATGAATGCAATGAAAAAATGTGATATTCACTTCAATGTAAAGATTAAAAAGACAATAAAGCACTGTCACAGAGCTGGATCCACCAGGTGAAAGAAAAGAAGAGAAAGAAAAGACATCAAAAATACATTAAAATACAAACAAGACCAGAACATCTATGTGCATGTGAGCAAGCATGAACAACTTTTCCTTGTTTAAAAGTTATCTTTATGGGATTAAAAGAGTTCTCTTTTTGGTCAGAGGTGTTCTGAAATGGCTGTCAGATAGGAGTAGACCCAGAACTGTAGGAAGAACCCCCAGTCCAGAATTTATATTCTTAGTAGTGCATGGCAGTGGGTTGTAATTTGTCAAAATTACATGGTGACGTCCCATAAATGATGGCAGTGTAAATCCATAGTTTGCCGTTGTTAAAAATTCTTAGTCCTTGGTTTAACGTCAGCAGATTTAATGATGGACTCAATAAGCAGAGCGAGACGTGTGTTTGATGCCCGTTTGAATCCAGTTGATAAAACCATTTCATTCGAAACGTATACAGACCTAATCTTTCTTGACAAAAGAAACACGTAATTTTAGCAGGGTCTGTTGTTTCAGAGGTTGTTTTCCTTTTGGTGGTCATTGTAAGCATCTCGATGAGATTGGGGAGCAAGAAAAGGAACTTCTCAAACCAACAGCGTCCAACCCTGTTTTTTTCTAACCTGTTGTCTTTTTCTTTCTTAACTCTTCTTCCTATTTGAGTGCTGAATGCCACTCACGTTCCCAGCACTGTTGCTTCACTGTCCCCGACTGGTTGGAAACCTGATAACTCTTGAATTTTCTACCGTGGATGTTTTCTCTGTGTGAACATGTGAAGACAGTGGAGAGTATAGAAAAGTTTGGATTGCAAACAAAGGCAGACAGAGATCATGTGGGACACAAATTAACTTTTCAGTTATCAGACTACCTCTGCAACAACAGCATCGATCCAGAAAAGCAAAGTAAACTGTCGATAGCTTGTTTAATTAGTGTTCTTTGCTCCCTCTCTGAATCAGTGGCTCGAAAATCTTTACACTCCCACTTGACGCTTTCATGCTTTGCCTCCACAAATAATCAGCAACGGCAAAATCCTACAGGGTGATGATAACGCGAAATCCCTCAGTCAGAGAAATACACTTCATCTATGCACAATTAATAGCCCTCAGCTTATTTAGATGAGAGAAATCAGAATGTAAGAGATTGTTCCTCGTGTTTCTTTCGTTCCCTCTCAGTTGTATGCTGAAGGCAACAAATTACAGCGAGACCTATTTTCCCCTACGACCGTGTTTCTACAGCAAATTGCCTCGGCGGTTAAAAAAACGGCTAGGTGATGCATCTGGAGGGATGAAACATTTATCGGAGGATGATTTTTCATTAAGGCCAGAAGAGAGCTTCCATCAATATTTCAATGGGCCCGCCTGCATGCCCACACTATGTCAGCGTGTGCAAGTGTGTGTGTGTTTATGTGTGTGTGTGTGTGTGTGTGTGTGTGTTTTCAAGTGTGTTTGGTGCTGCACGTTTTTGTAATAACTAAATGTCTTCACAAGGATAGCAATGGGAGGAAAAGCTTCCCAAGCGAGAACGACAATGTAAGTTTTTCCTGTTTGAAGAGGTTAGAATACAGAATCAGATAAAGGATTAAGATGTGAGTAAGGGATGGTATAGGAGAAAGGGGCAGTGATTTTTACACAGTAAAGTAATACCACGAAATGCTTATGTCAACTGTATTTCTAAAATATGTTTGTGTGTGTGTGTGTGTGTGTGTGTGTATATAGTTAGCAGTTTTATAGCTTATGTGATGGTTATTCGGCCAATTCTGCGCTTTCTGCTATTTCACACGCCTTTTTTCCCCAATCTCTGATCCCTGCCATGCTTCCCCACTCTCACGTGCTATCTGGTTTCCACTGACACCAACATCTATTCGAGGGGCAGCTCTCGCCACGTTTTGCTTCTAGATGGCTGTTGTAAGTCGTTCTCTTCTGAGCGTTTTCAGCTGTCACACCTTCTCAGAGTTCGCAGAGCTGGTTTTAGTCCTCTGCATCAAATATTCATAGAAGGCAGAGACAGGAGAAGAAGGTCTGTCACGTGCCTCTCTGTCCTCCCTTCGTTTGACTCACAACCTTCTCTTCAAATTCTCCCTGACTCTTCTTCTGTCTCCCGCTTCTCATCCCTCGCTGTCTTCCACAGCCACATTTTAGAGGCAGCAAAAGAAAAACAGAGGAAACCATCACTAGTATTCTTATGATATGAGGGGCTCACCCTGGTGTATAGCAAACGGGTTAGCAAGCAAATTACCTGTTACGTTGAACATTCGCCTTTCGCTGAAAGTTGTGTTACCGGCCACCTGTCAGTAACTTCGGTACCAGTGAGTGATGAGAGTAAAGATACTGAACCACAAAAGTAAAAAATATAGTTAAAGGTTTTGCTACAATCAGTGCAAAGTGTGATTTTTGGGATCTTTTAGTAAGAAATAATTTTATCACGGGGCAGCATGGCTCAGAGGTAGCGTGGCCATCCAGCAACCAAAGGGTTGCTGGTTCAATCCTCACTCCCCCCGGTAGCCATGTCGAAATGTCCTTGAGCAAGATACAGAGCTCCTTACTGCTCCTGATGGCCCTGCGACGGACGGGCGACCCTTCAAGGGTGAACCCCACCTCAATGTCAGCTGGGATAGGATGGATGGATGGAATTGTCATTACTGTGTATGATCACCTAAATATGAGAACTGTTGTGTTGAATTGAGCCACGTACAAACCCTTTCCATAAAGACCAGGTCCTCTTCCACGTCCACCATCTACTGAAACCCGACATGGACAAAGAAGCGCCTTCATGATTTAGTTTACTCCTGCTTGCTCCCTTCATTCTTCAGTCAAACTTAATTACATTTTTCGAAACTTTTTAATGTCAAAGTAGAGAGTGTTTAGCTTTGTTTTCACCAAGGTTTTATTTCTTTCGTAACGCCAAGGTTGCCGTTGCATGTGTTAAATGATGTGGAGGTAATGGAGCTGTCTCTATCCCTCTGCCCATTTCAATTCAACCAGTATTTTATGATTTAATTATTTTTGTGTCATTTTGAGCCAATTCGTTTTACAAAGTCAGCAAAGTGTGCCTATGACTACATTTGATTTTATGATATATTTGGGATTTCCACAATTACAGCAGCAGCAATGCAGTCATTGTGGTCACGATTGATGGAGGAAGCATAACCACATGGAGGTAATAAACCTCTGTTCCTCTCCCCTGTTCCTGACAAGAATATTCGTGGTTGATTACTTGTCACTAACAGTGTGATAATCTCTGAACTTGCTATAGCACAAGTCAACAGGACAATTATTTCTACTTTCTGTTCGAACAAATGTAGTCGAGCAAAGTTATTTCCCTGTGGATATCATTTGAGTTTTCCAGATTCTGCATAAGTGGGTTGCTGATTCTGGCCAACACGTAAGTGTGAGAACTTTTGAATTTGAGAAATTTTATTTGAATGACCCTGCATGCTAGTTTTCCTAAGGGATGAGCGAGGTGAGGGGCCGCAGTCTCTAATTAAACTCTTAGATGGCGCTTGATCCCACACGCCTTTCCATGACATCATCACATCCTTCAACAGTTTCCTTCAGTACCTTGAGTTGAAGCTATGGCTGCCATGTTGCAATCAATACTTTTTCCAAGGTTGGTTTTTTTTTTCTAGTAATGTATAATGTGAGGTTATGACCCAAGCTCAGTCGGTGCAAGCAAAAAAAATACAACCACAGTGGGAAGGTTGTAGTGAAATTAATCATGTGTATGTAAAATCATCATAATGCAACAGAACTCGGGGGCAAAGATGTCACTCAACTAAAAAACATACAAAACAAAAACTTCAACTAAAATAAAAAGTCATACAACAAAACACAGTCGAGGCACCACGAAACCGAAGAGAACTAATAGAAACTTTGTGCTGTGGGATGTGACAGCTTGTGCAAGCATGTCGAAATGTCTCGAGATGTTCTCCAAAGAAAAAGCTCAATATGCACCACAGTAAAACACGAAATGCACAGAATTCTGCTAGCAAGTATGTCCTTCAATACACTGCTGTAACCACAAAGTTGGACATAATCAGCCTGATGGGCAGTGGAGGCTGGAGAAATCAGGGGCGGGGTCTAGTTCTGATTGGGTGGCAGCCGGACCAATCAGCTCCCGGATATGGAGCGCTCTGATTTGCACAAATACTCACAGATTAAAAAACAAGGGGAAGCTACTTTGTAAAGCTTTGACATCCATGGTGTTTCAGAGTATTGTCTGTTTTTAATAATTAAATGTTGCCATCCGTGAAGCCAATGTAAAACGTAAAAAGTAAAATTCCTGCTTTCAAATTTGTTAGTAAAGTTACTGTGCTAGATAAGTAAAATGTAAACTCTGAAATAGGCTTTATGCATCACAGTCTATCTATTTGATGAGTTTCTAGTCTAGAAAAGCATAAAATGAAAGTACTCTAAGTAATAATTTCTACCCAGTTATGGCATCTGCTCCACCTTCGTGATGGATAAATCTTGAAGCGGTAAGTTTATAGGAGAGCAGAAAGACGGTGACAGCTGGCGAAACTGACAGATGCTAATAGAACCAGAGCAACATGAGCTTTTGCCCCCCCCCCCCCCCCGCATGCTGTACTCGTCCTCTCCGCATCTCCATCTTCTCTTACTTTACGCCACACTTATTTTATCATCGCACAGATATACGATATTGTGAACATGCCCCTACCGCTCCCTGTTGCACTGCACCCTTTTATCTTTTTATAAGCAGCAAATATGACATACATGACTCAATGTGTTGTGTGTGTGTGTGAAGCGTGACCCGTACATGGAACACACACCCTCTTTGCAGAATGTGGTGATGTGAAAATGTAGGAGTGGGAGGGACAGCGCTAGAAATGGCATGATGTGGGGGTTAAACACACGGGTAATGGAGAGGTGGTGGTTGGGGGTGGGATGATGGGAGGGCGTATGAATATTTGATCTTGCTATGAGAGAGGGCTGTCCCAGAAGTCCTTGTGATGAGTGGTGTTGTAAAAATATTTACCTTAAACACAACAGTGTGAGACATGAGGAGCAGAGGAGGAACGGGAGGAGCAGAGGCTTCTTTACTTCCCTCCCTCCCTCCCTCCTTCCTACCTTCCTTCCTTCTATCCTTCCTTCCTCTGTTGTTGCCTCCTGCTTAAAGTGGGTCAACATTATACATCAGTTCAGTATGTCGCAGAGAAAGAAAGGGAAGGATTTTGTACTGCCAGAGAGACTGAAGGGGGTGATGGGACGAGAACAAAAAGAAAAACATGGAAAGAATAAAGATAGAAAGGGGAAGGCAGGTATTCAAGGAGGGATGGAGAAGAGGAGCGAAGAGCATCATGGACGAAAAGGTGATGATTAATTCATTGGGCCACTGGCAGCACAGGTCTAGCTGCAGGCCCGAGGAGGACTCACATGATGGAGAATCATCCATTAGCAAGCTTAAATGTCCTCCCCCCTGTCCTTCGTTCCTCATATAGATCCTCGGGTTAACGTTCTGTTTACATTTTCAAAAGTGTGGGCGATGATGAAATGATGAAGGAGGAGAGAAGTGAGGAGATGGAGAGGAGGATTAGCTCAGCCATGTGTCAGACGATGCCTGCAGCTGTATTTATCCAGCATCTCTGAAAACATGTTTACCCACCTTGCCAGCGTCAGCAGACAACTTCATC
Source organism: Aulostomus chinensis (assembly GCF_037954235.1). Classification (NCBI taxonomy): domain Eukaryota; kingdom Metazoa; phylum Chordata; class Actinopteri; order Syngnathiformes; family Aulostomidae; genus Aulostomus; species Aulostomus chinensis. The sequence goes on from NC_141329.1 coordinate 10,205,893, forward strand.
ATATTTCCCTCCCACGGCGAAGCATCAGAGCAGGATTATGTAGTTGGAGAACGGTCAGATACACACACACACAGGTGATAAAACACCAGGGATGCTCTTTTTTTATCTTGCAGAGAAGAACTTAATGAAGGTAAAGCCAGAAACTGACTTGTTTGACCTTTTTTTTTTTTATTAGGGATTAATAAGTAATGATGATATGCTACAGTTTACTGTGCAACTGAGCGTACCTGCATAAGCGCACCCACCCCTCTCTCTCCAGGTCATCTTGTTTCTCACAACCTTGCAACCGTAATCTTCTCAACAGTCCTGGATTACTGTTCATCCCAGATCCTCTTTGTGAGGTGTCTGCACTGCACTGCACGTTCTTTGAGTGCTCATGCAGGTTTTTGTGGTTTGGTATCCCTCCACTGTCAAATGATGCTTCATCTACATACATTTGGTCACAACGATGCTCGTCGGGATTCGATTCTGATTCTGATACTTGAACCCAGGCTCCTTGATGCGATTCGGCCAATATCATTTTTCCCATTGACCCAACCCTCCAAGCCATCCTTCTGATCTTAACCTTACCCTCCCATTTTTTTTGATAAAAGTGTCCAACAGGCTCCATATAATACCAGCTAAAAGAGTCCAATTACTCCTGTTTACCAGTGGTTTTAGATAACATGCTGCCTCACAAGCTAGTGATTATATGGTCCTTGGCCTTGATTATTATTTTAGAGGAACTTTATACATCTAGTCAGGTGAATCATTCCTGTAACATAAAATGTAAAAATTTAGCGCTAAATAGGTTGAGGCTCACTGACGGACAAGCGTTCTGCACATTCCCTGGACCCTCCTCTCTGTTTACAACAACCTCACCTCTTCCTCTTTCTATTTAAGCACCTGCAAAGACAAATCCAGCACATCTCAGTCAGCTCAGCCTGCGGATGCTGCTGGAGAGCCTGATGCCTCCAAACTCACCCAGGTCTCCTGTAATCTTGCCTACCCGGATGAAAACATCAGGACATTTTTTTCTTATTTGTCAAAACAGCTGTAAAGCCAAAGGGTGTGGGTTTTTTTTAGTTTTGTTTTGGGTTTTTTTTAGTTTGTTTTTTTTTTAGTCTGGCACCGGGAAACGGTTGTGATCTCATCGCTTAGCTCCTCGTTGACATCAAACAGCTGGCGAAAGGTTTGCTGACCAGCTGGTGCAGATGGTCACACTCAAACGGGACATTCTAATGAGAAGCAGGTAGGGCATTAGCAGTCAGGGCAGGGTGGCAGTGCCCAGGAGACCACCATCACAACACACACACACACACACACACACACACACACACACACACACAGACTTATAACAGCTAAATTCCAGAGAGAAGGTGTATATGCATGTTTGAAGCAGAAAGGAGGGGAAGCAGATACCAAGACAGACTTTAATTTATTCTGTAGCCACGCACACACACACGCACACACACTCACACACACTCACACACACACGCACAGTTTTCCCATAGCTCAGTCAGGCAGCATACCACTTCTGAGTTAAAACAGCATAAGACAGGCTCATATCTCTGTTACAGAGCAAAAGGGGTGAGGATTCACCTACTGTGTGTGTGTGCGTGTGTGTGTGTGTGTGTGTGTGTGTGTGCGTGTGTGAGTTGGGGGGGGGAGTGAGGGTTAATGGGTTCATACAGCTCCGGTCAACAGCAGGTAACCACTGCCATCTTGTGGGCTACAATGTTGCTGTAGTACATTTAAAGAACATACACGCTGAACATTTACTGACCATTTTATTAGGAACACAGTAACCTACATGTGGGAGCAATGCAATGTCATGCAAATACACATCCGATATAACAATTGCATTGGTTTCAGTGTTTCTGCTTGTGTTGTATTTTGCTTGTAAATAGAGTAGAGTGGAACCAAGTCAGTGGAGTGAAAACCTCTGGCTCCTGTTAACTGGTATTATTTTGTTCCAGTTCAACTTTAAGCCAACTTTGTCTTTTGGTGTTCAGTCTTAGTTTTATTCCACATTAACTTGAATGTTCCCTTTCAAAAGGTACAATTGCGTATTTAAAGTTGACTTTCTTTAGTTGGAATTCTTGAGCCGGCTCCCTTGTGACAGCCCTATTTTGAGTTTGACACCCCTGCTGTTACTGTTTATCTCCTTCTCATGAGTTGACACAGAATGGGGAGAAAAACTAGAAATATCCAGTCCTGCATCTTTTCTGTAGATAGAAGTATTTCATAGATGAGAGAGGTCAGCATGGGTCAAGCTGGTCCACAAATCAAAGTCAGTCCTGAGTCTCAGAAGAAACCAGGAAGTGAGCTGATCTACTGTTGCAACAACCTGTGGTTTGTTGACCCAAACTGTCCTGTTTCTCATCTGATTTCTTATCTGTCACTTAGATGCAACTATCCTGCTGGGTTTCTTTTTGTTTTTGTTTTTTTTAAGGATTAGGTTCCATCTTGGGTGATGGTTTTAGTCTCATAGTGTGTGGGTTGAGTTCTCAGCTTAAGGATGCTGACAGCAGGATAGCCCTCTGTGTCACAAAGCAAAGGTCATCTCTGGCTGCTGTTATGAGCGTGACACTGACATTGACTACTGTTCCGAATGAAAAGCTCAGTGATGGTGTCTGGCAAGTTATCTATCACAGAGCTGAATATATTCTAGCCTTTTACCTGGATAAAAGTTAACAAAAGAAATGAAGATTAACCTGGGATTCAAACAGATTATCTTAATGGTACATTGCCTCACAAACCAAAGTTTCAGTGTTGCTGAGATTCATTTTACCACTTCAGAGTATTACTTTAAGACCAGTGTAAGTGTGTCACATTGCTTGGACAGTGCATCAAATCAGCCTTGTATATATATGTGTGTGTGTGTGTGTGTGTGTGTGTGTGTGTGTGTGTGTGTATTTTATTCATTTTATTTATTTACATATATTCATTTTATATATATATATATATATATATATATATATATATATATATATATATATATAAAATGAAATCTTACAAAGTAGTTTCATTGTCGATATTTCATTAACAAAGATAGTAGTACTCAGTATTACAAACCCAAGCTGGTTGTATGATTTAGTTTGGTAGTATCTTTAATGCAAGTGTCTCATTGTGGCTAAATCGTGCTTTTACAACATATGGCCAGCAGAGAGCAGTGTTCTGCAGTTAATCTCCTTCAGCGAGCCAGAGGCTACTGCAGCAGGAAACGGTCTAGTGTAGATGATGCTGCCTTTAAAGTCCCACTGTAATATTCCAGCTCTAAGCATTTATGCAAAATGAATGTGTAGTAACATGGTGTTTTACATTGAAGGTGAATACAGTACAGATTGTTCTTGGTTTGTTTTGGTAGCACAAAGAAAGTCTGAGTTGCAAAAATGTTTATATAAGGAGGTTTTAACAGACATCTGCTGGTCCGCCTGCTGGCGAGCAGGATTGAACAAACACTACAAGACTGATTTTCAAAAACTTTCAGTGAAGCTGGTGGAAGAACCGGAACAGTGTTGGAGCAGTTTTTTGAGGTCCCGACTGAGAGCAGGGACTAGCATAAAGAGGTCGACTTTCCAAATCTGACCTTTGCTCCTTTGATACGGATGTCAGGAGCATATCCACAAAGTTACGTCAGGTCATTAAATTGAAAGGCAAACATGAGCCAGATCTGATCTTTTTTTTTCCCAGAATTACAGCAAAAGAAACACTGTCACACGATACGAGTAACAAAATACAAGATGGACATTAAATTGTCATTGTTCTCTTTTTAATCAGCCATTTCATACCATTTTTGAAAGCTACCTCAGGCAAAGTATCCCTCAGTGAGGGATTGTCAGGCTATCTTACGTGCTGGTCAGGGTGAAGTGGACAGGAACAGGGGAGGAACAAACCTTGTACTTTTACACGCTTAAGGCTTCTGGAAGAGGTAACCTTGAGTGAAATCGTTAGCTTGGACTGTTGCAACTGTAAATGAAAAGAGAGGAGGAGGAGGAGGAGTGGAGGCTTCATGATAAATTTGTGTGGTCATATTTAACTTGACGTGTTGTCTTTGCTCAATTAACTGTTTATTTTACTGTGAGTTTGTGTTCCATCAGCCAACAATGCACAACATCAATTTCTGACCAGCTTCTCAACTCATTTTCCAGAATGTAAAACTATGATGGTTCTTCACAGCAAAAAAAAAATCAAATTGAATCAATTGTGCATCCTTAAAAATAAAAATGGAAACATCACTTTTTAGTTATTATAAAATGTATTTTTATCCATGAAATTATGTTCAACAATATTTTAGAAGGAGACAGTAATGATTGTCTTGCAAACTGTATTCCATCAACTGTTCTCCTTCACATTTTCATGTTTCCAACAGGCCTCAAATGCAACACAATATGGAAGTTATTTTCCGAGCAGAAGAAAAGGAAACCTGCACACGTGGATGTAAATAGAATTTGTTCCTCTTTATTGAGTTCATGTTATTTGCTTTTGCCTTCAAAAACTTTTTGTATTTGTGTTTGTTGATAATGAATTCCTCTCTTGGTCATGAACTGATTTAAATGTGTTTGTAGGAATTGTGAATTTCGTTAGATATTTTGCAGCCGGAGCATCTGTTTGTTTCCATTAGAAAGGATTCTTTTCTCTGCTCATAATTATCCCCCTTTGTTCTGCACTCATGAGCCCTGGATTTATTTGACATAATACACCACAATAACTAACACCCATCCTGTTAATTTGATAGATATAAGTATTTTCGAAGTATTAAAAATAGTTACTCCTCTGAGCAAAGAGAATGTGTTTCTTCCTCGAATGACTTAGCAGAAGTGTCACAAACAGCTGGATCATTATCGGGGTTGGTGAAGCGCGTGCGGCCTCTTGTCCTCCTCCTCAGCCCCATCTCTTAGTGGCCTGTAAACTGGAATCATCTGGGTTCACTATGGGTTGAAATCAGTCACAGTCCGTCTGAGTTAAGTCAAGCAGACAGGGATGATGGGCTTTAGGAAACCATTCATTGCATCAAACATACACTTTTCAGGCCCCATTGAAACGCTGACCTGCTCAAATGAACTGAGGGATGTGTATCTGTGGCGCTTAGCTGGTCGGGATGCTCCTTCTAAATATAAATTTGATTTAAAAGCATCTAACAAAGTTAGATGCAATTTAAAAAGAAGTGTGTTTTGATCGTTTTAGTTTTACTTTTTTTAAAAAAACACACTTGAACTCAACAAAAAAAAAAAAGGAAAGTTAGCTGGGACTTCACGGCTACTCTTCTTGAAACGTTAGCTAGGAATGTTTTTCTGAAAACATTCTGAGAACAAGACTATCCAATGTCTTACTAATGTTTTCAGCTTTTTGTTGCTAGAGTCTTCCTCTCAAGGAAAGGATAACATTCCTTTAAGAAGTGTTTTGGGGGACGTCTCATCAGAAAGCTGCAATTCGTAAATACTTTGGAGAATTTTTGAAAAAAATACAACCTCAAAAATTGTTTACAACTTTAGATTTTACATTTTCTCATTACAGGTTGGAGCTAATGATAGCCCTCTCTGCTACCTGTGTTTTCTTTATCAGTTTCCACAATGGAAAAGTCTTACGGGCTGTACTTTTTGGTACATTTTATAAATTACCTTTGTGTTAGCTTGCTTTTATTACGATGCATTTGAATTATTTCAGTAGTTTTTGTTTGATTTATTATCCAAAACTGTTATATTTTTTCAGTTTTTGAAATGCTGTATTCTTTGTATTTATCATTGTAACATTTGGCATGAAAATAAGTCAGCAAACACTGTCAGGCTGCTTGCACTCTCTTTCATTCAAATTTAGTTGCGACACGTCGCAACGGAGCAGTTCAAACACCATTCACGCGCGCTCTTTAAAATGTTCTTAGATATTAGAGCGCACATCTGTGTGTGTATGTGTGTGTGTTGTGTCATGTGGCATGTGATGTGAGCTTGATCTTGAAGTGTGTAAATCCAACCTATTCTATTAAATTTGTCCTTGCATGTGTGTTTTCTCAAACTTTTGTGTCTGCAGAGCACACATAAAAGCCTGTTTGTTCACATCCTGCTGCCTGTGTGTGTGTGTGTGTGTGTGTGTGTGTGTGTGTGTGTGTGTGTGTGTGTGTGTTCCTTCAGCCCTGCCAGTGTTGAGCCAAGGGCCCATCTGGCTCCTATGAGGGCCGCTTCTTCACGGTGCCTCAGCTTGATTCATGAGTGCTGGACAGCCTCAGCTGCTCTCCCACTTCCACCCTTCTACATCACATACCTCTCCAGAAAACACGCCGCATACCTCCTGGCTCCCATGTCGCCTGCGTCTCCCACACCGTCAGAGCAGCTCAGTGGAGATCTTTTCCTCTGTGGAGGTAGAAATCCTTCGTTTACAACTGCCTTTGTCCATCTGAGCAGCTAAATCCCTACTTGTTCTTGATCTGGGAGTTTCTCGGCAAGTCCAACTTTGTCTTTCACTCCTGCTTTGCGCTCTCTCTCTTAGGGATTACCAATTTACCTTGAATGTCACAAACCTGTGAGTGTGTGTGTGTGTGTGTACATGCATGCGTGTGTGTGTGTGTGTGTGTGTGTGTGTGTGTGTCTGTGTGCTACTTTTCCTCAATTTCTTCCTTTCACTTCCAGTGTACTTCGCTCTGCATTTTAATTACGCTCTTGTCTCTCCAGCTTTCACACTCACCAACATGATGTACAAGTGCAGGGTTGCCAAAAGCTCACCGCTCACAATTCTATCACGCAATCTGGAGCCACAAGGCCTTCGTTAAATCCCAGAGATGCACCCATAGGACCACACTTTGTCAACCACACAGGAACACCAGCGTGACCACAAAAAGATGGAAGTTAATTTTCGATAAATGTTATCCGTCATCCAGGTCATAGAACTTGAAGAGGAAGCACAAAACCTGCATTCTCTGAACCACAGAATAGGGAAGGATTGTGCCTTTGAAGTGGTTCTGTGCAATGTTGCAAACGTTTCAATATTTTACACTTAAAATCTATTTTGTCTCATTCTTATTGTTTCTTTTGTTTTTTTTTTACATGTTCCAGACCACTTATCAATGTATATGAGAGTGTGTGTGTGTGTGTGTGTGTGTGTGTGTGTGTGTGTGTGTTTTTTTCAGAAACAATTAACACTGTAAAATTGTGACTGGTATATTTTCAAATGTATGAGCAGAGTAAATCGCTGATAGCCTGGAGAAATAGAAATCATCGACATGTCAAGGAGAAAAAGACAACTTTGCTTCGACTAAACCAAAAAGATCATCCTAAAACTGGGAAAGTTCAGGTGTTACAGCAGCAAAGGGAGAGCAAAACTGGAGCATCAGAAGGTGATAAATACTAAATAGCAGGACAAAAAACTGTACAACAATAAACTTTGGGGAAAATAACAATCCTAGACAGTAAAATATACAGGTGACGAAATTCCAAATACACCTGAATACATATTTCAATAAACAATGTGCGCAAGTGAAACAGCAGAATAACAATGACAAACAGGTTTCTGAGCTCATGATGTGTTCACATTCAATCAGACTCTTCTACATTCAATATAAATATATAAAGCTGTAATATAAAACTTCTTTGATGAACCCGAGTTCGCTATTTGCTCAGTTACATGTGCCGTCTCTGAGCGGGAAACTGAGATGACGTCTCAGTCAAAGAATTCACATAAAAGTATAATTTTGTGACAATTCACTATGTGACCACATTTATCTAACAATGATGAGAATTCAGAGTATTAAGATACCACAGCAGGGCAGAAGCTGAGGAGTGGGTGGCACTGACCACCCCTGATGCCAACAAATCTATTTACTGACACAGTTTTCGAATTTGTGTCTTGAGCATCTCATTAATTGACGCCTTAGTCGAACCTACAAAAGTTGGGCTACTTTTCATCAAAGATATAATGATTTCATCCACCCATTTTCTTCTGCTTATCTTGTTAAGGCTCACGGGGGCTGGAGCCTATCCCAGCTGCTTTTGAGTGAGAGGCGGGGTTCACCCTGGACAGGTCGCCAGTCCATCGCAGGGCCAAGACATAGAGACAGACAACCATTCACACTCACAGTCACACCTACAGTCAATTTAGAGTATCAATCAGCCTCGTCCTCTCTTGATGTCTTTGGACTGTGGGAGGAAGCTGGAGTACCAGAGAGAACCCACACAGGAACAGGGAGAACATGGAGACTCCACACAGAAAGATCCTGTGATGGAGCCGGGACTCGAACCCGGAACCTTCTTGCTGTGAGGCCACAGTGCTGACCACTGCACCACCGTGCCGCTTAACAGTTTCATTTCAAAGTTAAATTCAGCAAGACAGCAGTTCACTTGCTTACATAACTTGTTTTTCAAAAATGTGTTGCTCTAACAGACAGACCTGATTAGCCAAATTCAGGTACCTCTGATTCTATTGTGCTCCAAATGTCTGAGCGCACTGCATCAGCTTAAATACTCCAACGTCCATTTCCCATGCATCTAAATATGTTTGGGGTTCAATTAAAAGAAAAATGTATTTCTTGAAGGCATCAGTGACAGTTTGCTTTAAACAGATAATTATGACACCGATGATTAAACTGTAAATGTGAGGTTGATCAGGATTGATGTCCCGGGAGACGCTCAGACAGTAAGAATAATAATGAAGTACTTGAGTTCATGAGGGCTCAGATTACTTCACAACCCAAAAGTAAGGGAAGCTGAAAATCCAAACATTCCAAATCTAAAGTAACAGATGAGATTTAGAGTCAATTCAGAGAAAATTAAGAGAAGATGTTCAAATTTCAGTTCTTCTAAAAATACTTGTTAAAAAAAATTCTTAAGATTCATGAGAGCCTTAAATTAACCGTTTTTTTTTTTGTACCATCAGAGTTTTTCCTCTTTTTTTTCTTTTTCATTTCACTTTTATCTTGTTGCCACCTACTTTTAGGAATAAAGACAACTGAAAGGATGTTATATAACATACACATGGTGTTAATTTAAATATAAATCTACACCTGACTGTGTTAAAGGAAAGCTTCCATTTCCACAAGCTCCATCTCACAGGTAGATATGTCTATTGCTGCTGAGGTATTAATCTATATATACTGTATATATATGTGTGTGTATATATATACATATATATATATATATATTTATTTTTATTTATTTATTTTTTTTAGAGAGAGGCTACCCACTTGTTGGCTCAGCTGGTTTTCTTAATTTTGTTTTTTTCTGATTTATGTACCAATAGGGCAGCATGGCTCAATGGTAGAGTGGCCTGTAGCAACTGGAGGGTCGCTGGTTCGATCCTCACTTCCCCCGGTGACCATGTCCAAGTGTCTTCGAGCAAGATACTGAACCCCTAATTGCTCCTGAGGGCCTTGTGATGGACTGGCGACCCGTCCAGGGTGAACCGCCTCTCGCCCAATGTCAGCTGGGATAGGCAGTATAGAAAATGTATGGATAGATAGATAGATACATAGATAGATAGATACATAGATAGATAGATAGATGAGGAGTAAAATGAGATGGAACAACGCTGTCCAACATGTCAGAGATGATGGAAGCATCTTGAGTCCAGACGGAGAACGTTACACCATGACGTCTTAATTGTCCACTGTGTCTGATATAATCTCAAAATGTTTGTTTGATCGTTCTAATGAAGGAACAAAGGTCAGGACATCAATTTCATCCTCTAAATCAATATGACATTGATTGGATCTATTTCCATGTCATTGAAAACGACAAAAATAATAACTGTTGTCTGTGGTGGGGATCTAGAGAGCGTCTCACACACATTTATCTCCTCATGTCTTGACTACTGTAACTGTGTACCCTCTTTATTCCGCCTGCAGCTGCCTCGCTCCTCCCAACAACACAGACCAGGAAGCCTTGATTTCCACCCACTCTTACTTCGAGGGCGAACCACAACTGGGCTCTGATTGTTGTCTTTTTGGAGTACTGCACTATATTATATGTCTAATAAGATCATTATTGATAAAACTAAATAAATATATTTAAAAAAAACTTTTATTTTGGCTGTAATTATTAGTCACTTAGCTGTTGTTGTAACTGTTGCTGTACTTTACTGTACTGTTACTGTAAACGCATCATTTCCTAGAGACTTATTTCAAGGCAAGACCTGCAGAAACAGAAGTAATAAAAGCAGTTTGAAGTAGGTCACTGAAGTACAAATACACATATGCATATTTTGTGCATGAAACTGCAGAATCTGTAGCAGCTACGGGTGAAAGTCGTCCTACGACAAGTAAATCCACATGAGCAGAGTTTGCGGACAGATGTCTCCATGTTGGTCCAGATGACTGTCAGGAGGCATTAGAGAGAAATCAGCCCTGACAGGAAGTCTGTTTTAGCTTGTGATGTTTTCCATGCTTTCCTGTTTGTGTTTAATCAACGCTCGCTAACATGACCCAGTCATATTCCAATTGTTTTTGGCATGTTATTGTATCATGATATTAACATTGCTCCTCCAAGTCCAGAGGAGTGCTGCACAAAAAGGGGCCCTTAAGCCAGCTGACACGCGCTCACACTTACACACGCGCGGGATTGTCGTGCTAATTCAGTCGATTCTTGATATCTGCGTGTAAAATTGAATTTATTGATTTTACATCCTTGCTCAAAGATCTTTTTGCAGACAGACTCCAACTGAGGTTAAAGCCTCAATCTTCGTCCGTCCCACACGACCATTTAAAGACATTTTGAGCCTGTTGCAGTCATATGGGTACCCTATTTACAGGTCTACATTTTATTCCTTTAATTTTCTCTAATTTTATGTGTTTTATTAATTATCATGCATATTCATTGATTTAGCTCATGTGTTTTTCATTCAACAGTGTGAATTATTGACTTATCTTAACTTCATGATTCTTGCTCTTGCACCAAATTTTTACATGATTCTATAAAGCACTTTGAGATCTATCTATATATCCATCTGTTCACCTATCGATCTATTTATTGGTACCTTCTGGGAAACTCAAAGGAACCTGGTACTCAATTCACTTCTAGGGTAATCTAAGCCTAGAAAAGTCCCCGTTTGGAGGTGGATAGTACTTTCCAAAGGTTCAGGAATTTTGGGGGCGGGGCTTGCAGTTTTAAACATTTTTTATTGGTCTAGTATTTGCAGCATTTTATTTCATGTGCTGCTGCAATTTCACCATTTGTTTGATCGTCATGCTTCAAGACCGTTTTTCGTTTAATTGCGCTTCGAGACGGAGTCACAGAGGAAAGTGTGCAACATGTGAACAGGCCTGATTTGCATAATCTTCGCAGGACTTCAGGACATGGAGGAAACACAGACAACAATAGGCCACAGGAACCTTTTAATTTCTTGAGGGGAGGTTTAGTAGTTTTTGTTCGAATGCACCTTTTGTCATTGATACACCTCAAGAAGTCACACACCTTGTTTTCCTAGAGTCGCAAGATACGATGCAGGCTCACATTGTACAAGCTCATCTTGCACTGCACTGCACCAGAACCAGGGACCTTGGAATCTGGCAAAAAGGAGACCAATGGGCACTTGTGTCTGTCGCTAGCACCTCACTTGAGGAACAGAGGTTTACTCCCTGCGCAGCATTGTAGCCTACTTGCTAGCTAATATTACAATAGCGTAAGATACTCTTTAATATTCTCAAAGAAGCCTTGTATGAATGTTATGGCAGCGAACTACCACAGGTGAAGTTATAGTTAGGAAAACACTGATTTTGAGCTCCAGGTGTAGATGCAGAAGGCCCGAGCAGCTCCAGGACAGGACGTCGGTAGTGTGAGGAATTAGACAACCCAAAGTCAGATGATGATGAATATATCTCGGATGTTTTTCCTTCATGGAAATGTTTGCAGATTATTTGAGGATTTCTGCTTTCATATGAGCATTTCAGACCAAACAAGGAATTAGAGTCAGGCTGTTGATCTACGTGAAAGAGGTCAGAATATTGAAATAGTCTCATGATGGGGAGGCAACTAGCCTGCAGCGGTAAGTTAACAAAATGAAGAAGTTTGATAAATAAAGCCAAAAAATATTAAATTAGCATTAGCATTAGATAAGGAGATCCCATTACTTAAATTGCCATTTCACCCAAAAAGTGTCCTTTGCGTTTCAGGTACTTAGAAAATAGGTGTTTTGAGCTCAGAATGAAGTATTTTTTTTTCTCTCTCTCTCTCTCTCTCTTTTCAGCATCACTTCTTTGTGACTTCAGAATGCAGAAAGAGCCAGCTACGTACATTTAGCTTGAAGCCAATGGTGACTGACAGCTGACAACAGCTACACAAACAAAACAACAAAACTGTCTAAAGAGTTTTTAAAAAAATCTTTAAGGGGATTAAAATATCCAGTTGTATTGAATCTATTTGAGGACTCCTCTCAGTATAAACCAACACAGTTTATAAATACTAACCCTCACAATTCATCATCACAAGTTACAACCCATAAGAGAATGACAAATTGACATAAAATCCATGAATAAATACAAACTCCTTCAGAGATGTTTTGAGATTATCCTCCCACAATTTTGTGTTGAAATATAGAAAAGTGCTTCAAAGTGTCTTTTCTGTCTGTCTTTTTTTTTTTTTCTTCCCAGGAAGGACACCCCACCACCACCACCATCACCATCATGCCCCCCAGCTCTGTATCTCACTGGACATGAGATGATCTGAGCAGTCGCAGCGAGCAGCTGAGCAGCAACACAGCGCTTGTATTGATGCAGTCACATTGCTCTTGTTTTGCAAACCCAGAAATTCCTATCCAACCCCCCCCTCCCCATCCCGCCTCGCCCCGCCCCAGCCTCTCTGATCTGCGTCACCGTCTGCCGCCTGTCTCTCGTGTTTCCAGAAAAACACGTGCGTGCAAGCAACACAAACACATACGCATACACTGTGGATATTGTGGTCTGTAAGCTTTCTCACCCTCTCACGTGATTTTTTGATTTTTTTCATCATGTGATTCCTTTTTTTTTTTCTTTGAAATAGAGTCAAATCAGTTCTTGTGTTGGTATTTTTGGTTCACAGCTGTCTCTTGATTGCCGCTGTTTAAACTTAAACTGATGCTCCACCCAAAATAGGTCATTTGGGCATGAAATTAAGCTCCAATTTGCTTGACAAAATAGTCGTAAAAAAGCTGTTTTACATATTGGCGACTGTGCTCAGCTTTGAATGAAGTCATGGTTCAGGATGACAAATAAAGGATGGAAAAACTTTTTGGAAAGCATTTATTACTCCATTCACATATCCTCGAAACTATATACTTTCGCCACACTTTGACTAGGCAGCCAGCCTCAAAGGGCTGCAAATAGCTTAATCATATGTATTCAAAGCTGCTAATATTAATATCCCCTTTTGCCGGATGTGACAAAGTTAGGCCTCATTCATTTATGAGTAAGGTTTTGATCAAAATGTATCCTGAATTTTGATGAAATTTCCTAGAAAAAGTAAGAAGAAAAATGCTAATTTACATGGCTATCCATCTACTATATCGTTCAGTGTTAGTTATTGGTTCCTAGCGCTGATGTGTCAACCACATCATCAGAGGAAGAAGAAAATAGTACGTTTTGAACAGCTAATATCGTAGTTATGTATCCGTAGA